>NC_081252.1:68902772-68995991 GCF_030490865.1 Poecile atricapillus | reverse complement strand
TCTCACCTGTTGGTCAGACTGAGATTTCAGCACTCTGCAGTTATTCTGGAAGGATGTGAAACTTCCTCAGGAGGAATTTTGGTGTCCTTTTGGAAGAGCAATGCTTCAGTGTTGGATTTTCTGCCCAGATGAGTGTGAGATAGGGTTAGATAATGCCTGTGGAGATGATGGCATAGATGTTTCACTTTTATGTTTGTTTCAGGAAGATGTCTCTGCGGTTAGGACAGAGCCAAACACCAGACAAGACAAGACACAACCACAGTGAGTGCCCAGTGGCCAGAATGGGCTGGAAATGGAGTGATCACAGAGGGGCAGCACAAAGTGCCCCCAGAGTCCTGGACCACAGGGATTTACTGTCCCTTCCCTGCACAGCACAGAGCCATCACCAGAGCACCACCCTGCCTGCACTGCTCACCTGGATCCAGCACAACAATTCTGCAGATTTATTTGGAATTGTTTCTCCCAATTGTTTGGCAGTTCTCGGGGTTTCAAGCAAACTGGGAAAAAAAAAAAACTATGTTCCAAGATGCAAGAGATGTGGCATGGGGAGGGGCTCTGGGTCTCCTTGCTCGTCTCCAATTTCTGCACAAAAGGGATATCAGGGAGAAAAGAGCTCCTGCCTGAGGCAGGGAGAGTGACCCCTCTGAACAGATAACACTGTCACAAATACATGATCTGGAGTCTTTGGAACAGGCCAGGCTGCTCCAGATTTCCCTATTGAGATGTTTTTCTTCTCTAGAACATAAAACAAAAAAGGAACCTTTTGCCATATTCCCAAATGATCTACCAAAGTTCAGGAAATTGGATCAAGAAGTGAACAATGCTGAGCTCTGTCTGCCACTGCTTTGGCACACAAAGCCTGTAAGTGTTTGGTGTGGGACAGAGAATCCCTGTAGGGAAATGACACTAATAGCAGTGAACAAGTAATGCTTTGCCTCTTCAGGACCGGTGATCCAGGGATTTCTGGTGTATCTTGCCACCTATGAGCTGATACTGACTTTTAAGTTTACTTCCCATGGAAAGGTAACTTCAGTCTCCAAGAGCACTGCAGTTTTGGAGGCTCCAGTATGAACTTGGGGCATCTCTTGAGAAGGGAGACAGGATCTTGTCCATGATTTGCAAAGCTCTTTCAGATCCTTGAAGCACAGTTATTATTTCAACACTATTGTGAAATCTTGAGGGTCGTGACTGAAGAAAAAATTGGCTGTATGGAAATACGGATGAGACATTTCAGCAGATGACAGGACTATCCAGCATTATAATAATAACATTTTAAAGACTAGATAAACAACAGCTATGGGAAAGACATAAACTCTTATGTTTCAGGGTGTAACTATTGTGAGTCAGGAAGTTATTCTCCTTTTAGGCCATTTATTCTATAGCTGGTGGCTGCAACAGGGGCTGGACACTGTCAGAATCAATAACCCATGGCAGAGGCACCTCTGTTTGTTACTTCCATGTTTTGCAATTAATTCATTGGGATAAACAAGCTTTTGTTTCCTCTTGCAAATCTGACCACCCTCCCCACTCCTTGTATTCCCATACTTTATATTCTTCTGGCACTAGTTGTGTGCTTTCAGTCAGCATGTTTTAGCTTTCCAAGACCGTAAGCCATGACTTGGGGGCACAGTCACTTTTACATCCCTTTGCAGATGGCCTGTTCCTAGCACTGTCAGTCCTTGGGTTTTATTTTTTTGCTGTCTTTATGCTGAGGGACAGACACTGTTCAGTGGGTCTTTGTGATTCTAATCTTTTTCATACAGTTTGAGGAGCAATGAACTTGAAAAACAAGATCCCTTTTTTCCTGGGAGAGAAGGCACCTGAATTTAGGCCTGTCTTTACCACCCACTAAGGATGTGCGTGACAGTTTAGAGAGGGCTGAGAGCAGTGTGTTAGTGGCTGCTGTAATGCCCTTTGTTGTTTCCATATAACTCCCATTCTGTGGGCACCATCTGTTTGTTGGGAACTTTTTTTTTGCCTCATCATTGCAGGCTTCAGGAAATGCCATCTTGCCAGGTGGCACCTCTATGTGCTGCTGATACAGCAGCTCCAGGAGCAGGTGCAGCTTGTGGGATAATGTAGCTTTGTGCCAGCCCATTACAAGCCATGGCCCATTCAGGGACTTGGATGGGTTATTGCTTTAGCTCAGCTCCGTTTGAGATGTGGGCATTGCTTCTGAAGTGCCCCTGGCAGCTGACTTCTCACTTTGATTTATGCTAACCTTAGAGCTGCTGGTAATTACATGCATGTTCTTGTATTCAGGAGCTTTTGCAGTCACCAGGAGCGGGGACTTCTTCATGCAACACCAGGAGAATGAATTGTTCATTTTGATGGGCATCTCAGACACGTTGGGGCACATGAAAAGGCCTGCCTGTGTGTTCCTTCTTGTCATGGAGGAAGGACTGGTGGAAGAAGAATTGATAATAACACTGTAGCTCTGATTTCTAAGAGTTTCAGTACTAATCTGCTGGTATTTCGTCAGCCAAAATACCGTGTGCAGAACATGGGTTTGCATAGTGTGAGTCTGTGGCTCATTAGCCTACTTGGACGACTTGCTGGGATTGTTGTCTTCTTGACATCCTTTACAAATAGTGCAAGGGAAAGAGTGGCCAATACACATTTTTCCATGGCACTTTATTTACCTGAACTAAACCCAAACATCAGAAAAATGGTCAAAATCTTATCATACTGGTGCCTCCTCTGTGAGTGGCCTGAAGATATCATTTAGCTGGTGTTTTACACAGTAAGACTTGTCCTGATCCAGGCAGTGACCACTAACATCTCTTTCCTAAGCTACCAGGCATTTCATATTTAGATAACATTTCTTCAAGTAGACTTTAATTGAATTTTTTCATTTTCATGCACTTCTGAAAAAGATCAGAGCAGCCAGATGACTGAAAAAGAAGAAGAGGAAGAGGAAGAATTTTTTCTGGCCTTAGCAGCACAGGGGAGCCTGGAAATCTTTGGATTAAGTCCTTTATGAATTTTCATTTCTGCACAATGTTTAGGTACGCATTAATACACAGAATATATATTAAATGGACTGTAAGCAGAGCTGGTCATGCCATTAATAAAGGTCCAATAAAGATATTAACCTATGTGAAAAGAAGGGTCATTCACAGTGAAAAGATGTGATCATTCCCTCTGCCCATCTGTGTTCATTTTTTTAATCACTTGGCTAATTGCAAACCCAATTTTGAGAGAAGAGGGGAAAACCCCAATACAGTATAGTTCCTGCAAGTTCATTGAAACTTAATGGCTGAGAATTGAGATGCATGTGAGTGTCTGAAAATGGTGAGAAGAAGCCGAATTTTGTCATGTCCAGTCTGCTCACAGGCAGGTGGCTCAGGACAACCGTGGTTTGTTTTGCTGATTGTCCAGGGGGCAGGCAGGAGGGCATGGGGGGAACAAGGGGAGCTGCAGAGGAGTTGAGTTACCAGACCTGCCTGTGTGTTGAAGTGAAACCACATTTCCTCAGTCTGACTGTTCATGAAACAGCTTCCTGAACGTGGGCAAAAGAATGTATTTTTCCCTTGTCTTGTGCACGAAATCTCCTGAAATGTTTTGTCTCAAATTAGTTTGAAACTTTTAGTGTGCAGCAGATATTCAGAGCATAACATTTCAGCCCACACAGTTAAATCTGGCAAAATAGGAAGCAGTTGAAAGTAGGATCTGTCCAAGATCACTCAAGAGGGGACTGAGCTGAAAGGGACAAGCTCTGCTACTTGTTTCACCCATGTCTGTCTACTTCTGCAGAATGTCACTGAATTTCTGGCTATTATGGCCATCTTCCACTCCAGACAGATAGGTCTGAGTTTAAGTAACAGAAGCTGTTTACCAAAGCAGAAGCTGTACCGAGGCCCTTCAGAAAGCCAGATGTACTGCCTGTGGTGTTTCACTGGCAGCAGAAGGCAAACCTGGAGTCGGGATATTGTTTTGGTTGAATTCTGAGTGTGTAAAAGAAAATGTGCCAGAAACACCAGAGAAGGAGAGAGGAGATAGTAAGAGAAAGCCCCAAGCTGCCAGAATCAGCTGTGCATGTAACCCCAGCTGACCACAAAGAGGATGTTTTGGGTGTAGATGTGACCAGAAGAAGAGACCAAGAAGAGAGGGAGAGGCTCTCTACTTTTTGATTCATTTGACAAGAACATGGTCTTAGTCTGCTGATAAACAGGACTGAGTCAAAAGCACTCAATTCTCAGCTTCATTGCCATCTTTCATAATGGAAACATTTCCCATGACCAGAACTATCAGCTCTCTGCTATGGCCAAATACTGCAGTGCAAATTGCACTTGTATTTGCATACACATGAAGTACATATATATATCTAATAAAGCCACTTTGGACTAAGCATCACTTCACAGGTTTTTGAAAGAATCCTACTTCAATTTTAGTTTATTCCCATTTGTCATGTTGGGTGACATATGTGTGATCAAAAGTAGATGCATGGACACAGATATTTTCATCTAAGCCAGACTCTGGGGCTGCATTTTCTGATTTTTTTTTTAATATCCAGGGTATAATTCTACTTATCTTAAAACAGAGCTTTAGAGTAGGTGAGACAAATGTCCCCTTAAAGATCATTTATCAAAGAACCTGGCAGTGACCTGTTCTACCTTGTAGGCATCTCAATTAGGTGAAATTAATTCCTTCCCCACTGATCACCAGGTACATGGCCCATAACTCCTGTGGTCTGTTCTTTCCAGCCCTGAGCTGAATGACAGGGCTGTTTGTAAGTGGTTTCCATGATTCCCTGTCGTTTTCTTTGCAGGCAAATGTTAGCTTTTTGTGCCTTAGATGGTGGTGGGACACTCCAGCCATGACCATGTGCTTGTCTTTCTGCAGGAGATGTGTGTGATGTGTCTCACTTCTGCATTTTAGCAATCCAGACGCTGACCTTGGGCGCTGTTTTTCTCTCTGTGGGATGGCTGGTGCCACTGGGTTTGGAGTGTTGTCCCTTAACCCAGCTCTAGCAGGCTTGCAAAGGAAGGAGGGTGGTGTGGTGGTGAAAGTACCCCCACTGTATGGCAGGAGATCTGAGCTTCACTCTTCACTCTGCCACCAGAAAAATGTCACTGTTGATCTTGGATGTGTTTCTTTCACTCTCTGCACCACCACAGTTCCCCCATCTGTAAAAATGTGAAAGATTTTTACCTACCTGGCTGAAAACTGAGGACCTCATAACTGGAACTCGAGGAACCTAGAAGGAAACTATGGCCTGGATTTGCTCATGACAAAGCATCTACTAACATATTTTCAGCCAGTGCCTGGCAGAGCAGCAATGTTCGGATTTCTGTTTAAATAAGCTCTTTCATCAGATGAAAGAACATACCAGGAACTGGTCAGCAATATTCTCTGCAGAGTGGCCCCTGGAAGGGGAGCACAGACCAGGGAGTTAATGGCTTCCAGGTAAGGAGAAGGTGCAATGAGATGGAGCTGGGAGCAGAGGACTGAGCCAGGGAGCTCCTCACTCCTGAGCAGTCCCTGTTACCAGCTGCTGGTCACCTCTGCAGGGGGAGGACAAGGTGAGTGCAGCTCTTGCTCTTCACTCTGCTGGTGAATATTGAACAATAATCAGTGCCATAAAGCTTTTGACTTTAACTGGCATGAATCAAAGGCTTTGCTCAGGTTGGCCTTGGAATTGTTTAGGATGAAATTGATTCCTTTTAGCCTTTGAGAGGGTCCAATTTAAGCTGTTTAGCTGAGCAGTGTGGAAAATACAGCAGTTTAGCTATTATGTGGTCAAACTGGAGAGCAGATGCCATTTACCGATATTGCTGGATCCATAACCTCACATCCTCTTGGAAACACTGTTCTTATTGCACTTTCTATGGCTGTTGTTGTGGCCACCAGCGATGAAAATCCAGCCTGTTTTATCCATCATATTTCCTGGCTCCCATATTTTTTGTGTGTCTTATGCAGCCCTCAGAGCAGTTGATGCACGTGTTCATTGCAGGGTTTCCACTGCAGGCAGAAGTGTGTGAGCTTTGAGACAGCACGGCAGGAAATGCTTTTGGAAGTTGTCAATGGCCTTATAGTTTGTAAAGATAAATGTGGCCACAAAAGCTGTCATGAAAAATAAATAAAAAAAAAATTCTGAGAGACTGATTGCTTGTGCTTTTAACCCTAGAGTTTTTAGCCTGGATACAGCAGCATCTTTTTCTGCTGCATTTGTGTAAAGATTATATGAATATATACAATAACCTGCTTTCTGCACTGGACAGTCTCTTTTCCCATCCTACCTGAGGGATGGTTTCTTTCAGCAATACTGGAAATAACTGGTTTGTGAAGCCAGGATAGTCTGAAAACAGAGGCTCATTTTTTTCCTCAGACACATTTTACATCAATTCTCAGCTGCCATAAAATTATAGAGAGTATGAATTTGTGAGCTTTATACTGGCTGAGAATCTGACCTAAATTTTGGACAATGGATTATGTAGACAAAAGAAAATGTTAATTTGGACTGCTTTCTGGGAGGAAAAGAATGTTTCTCTCTTTACAGCTTCCCTTGGGAGCTGTGGAGGTACATGGAGGAGCAATGAGATAAAACTGAGAAAGGAAAATTTGCGGCCACTGCTAGTAAAGTGAGGTGTTAATCTTTCCCCACGAGGACATGATGATGATTTCTCAGCAACATGCAGAGGGAAAAGAAAAAAGATGGAAATAGTGAAGTAATAGAAAAGGCATTTTGATTCAATGGGCGCTGGTTTCACTTGGGTATAAAATGAAGAACAGGAGAAAACAAGTAAAACATGAGTCCTTTTCTAAAAGAAAATAACCATGTGATGTGATTCTGAGGTTGCAATGCCAGCACTAATTGCTGCCACAAAGGCATAAAACCCCTGCTTTGAGCAACTACCCTCCTTGACAGGATGAGGACTTCTCCTGCCTTACCAAAATGAGCAGGTTGGTTCCTTGGCAAGGGATTTTATGCCAGGACTGGACAGAGTGGAGAGGAAGCATAACCCTATCCTGGCAGACAAATGAGCCTGGGTGATCTTAAAGGCAGTTTCCATCCCTGTTTTCTCCATTTTGCCCCAGAGTGGTTAAACCTCAAAGCAGTCAGTATTTATCCAAACACTTCCATTCTGAAAAACTGGGCTTCTGGTTAGATTTCCTACCCTCCCTTGTTCTGATGGCTGGAAGAGCTTTATGGGCACCATTGTGTGTAATGTCTCCTTATTCCCACTTGTGGCACAACTCTTAGGAACTGCACAACCGTGCAAAGAAATAAAAGGCCTTGTGGCTAGATACATCAGGTAAAATCAGTCTGAGAGTCTACAGGAGGACCTACTTGAAGCTTTTTATCCTTGACATTGAAGCCAGACCCTGTCCCTGGTATGGATGTTGCTGGTTGCCATGACTCTTACTCCTGGGGCTAACTCTGGGTGGCACAAGGGACATTGCCTTCTCCATGGCTTCTGCCCCTACTGATGGTGGTGGGTTTTCCTCCATAGCCCAATACTCTGTCCCTAAACTCACAAGAAACACAAATGAATGTAGAATTTTCAAAACAATCACCTAATTTCCTGAAAATATATGAGGTTTTCTATTTAGACTTCTGGGGAATCTGGAAAAAAAACATGTTTGACCATTAATTAATATGGATGGGGTTAAAATTAGCAGTCTCTCCTGCAATAAAAACTTGGTTAAAATTGTCAACATGATAAAGTACTCCCAACACTCATATCTGCCTTTATTTATTACAGGGTTGGGAGACATCACCTTAATCTCTGGCTCTGCCAAAGCAGGTCTCCACTAGAGATTGATTCTGCTACACTTCATGGTGCTTTAAATGAGCTGGCTGTGCCCACACCAGTCATCCCCAACCTGGCAAAGGCAATGTGTCTGTCCCAATCACAAATAGCTTTTTTTTTCCAAGAATGATGGTTTGGTGCCATGGGGAATTGTCTCCTCCTTCCCAGAAATGATGACTTGTGTTAATAGCAGTCACTCATCCACGGCCAAGGACGTGCTGTACCTAAATCTGGTTATGTGTCAACTCTATTAGAAAAGTTTTCACTTTACGAAATGATTGATTTTATCAAAATGTAATTTAGGTAATGTTTAAAACAAGCACGCCTCCATCGTGGTTGGGACCTTTGATCTCGGTGGAGCACCATGACAATGCCATGAAAATGACAATGACAATGACATGGTGCTCTGAAGGACGAAGCTACAGACAAACGATGGCCACGATGGTTGGGCAGGTGCCAAGGAATGGTTTACTGGGATGATGTGCCATGGAAAAAGAGCAGGGGTAGCCTAAACATGTGTATTTGTTTGGACAAAAAATATCTATGGAGGGAAAAATGGGTATTATTGATAAAACATTGGCCAGGGACAAAGAGCTGGGTTAAATACTCTTGCTGGCACAGGCTTTGGGTGTGTGCCCAAGAATAAGTCATGGGACCTCCTGGCCTGGTTCTCAGCCCATTAAATGGAGATGTGGCAGAGGATAATAACAGCCCCTTTCCTTTATCCTGGCTTTATGTGTCAAACCAGCAATCCTGGGGGAAGGGGCTGCAACGAGCACAATAGAGGCTTGTTCTCTTTTCATCATGGCTGTGCAGCAGACACAGGTTGTGCTATCCCAAGGCCTCTTTCAAGGTTGTTTTGTTGAGACCAGTATTTAATTCTAGGCTGTAGAAACAAAAAATGAAAAGACACAACTATTTAAAAGGTCAAATTGTCCACCTGTTCTGGGAAGGCTGGGTTTGTGGTGTGCACTGTATGGCCGTGATGGTTTTGCCTGAGGTCTGAGATGTGAGTTCAATGGCAATTTGCAGAGCAAAACAGTGTCTTGATTATCAAATCTCTAAGAGTTTTAGCTCAGCAAAACCTAATTTTCCTTAAAGGACAGCATTTAATTTTAAGGTTAAGTAATCTTGTCCAGGACTGATTTTCATGAGAAATTCTCTCCTAGTTGGGAAGATAACTTATACCTTGTGACATAATGGAAAAGGAGAGGATGAGTTCTGATTCTTGATTTTGTATTTAATTTTGGTTTTGTGTAATAGGACCACTAAGGTAGAGACAAAAAATTAGTTCACTCTTTTCTCCACCATAATTTTTATAGCAGGAAAAATATTTATTTTATTTAGTCCTCAAATGGAAGTGGTTCCCACAGTGAGAAAGAGCATTGTCTTTAAATTTTTAAAGGGAAAATTTCCCAAAGAGGGTTTTCTTCTCATTATTTTTTTACTTTTTCTTAAAGAATCTTACATTTTTGAAATAAAGAGATGTTAAAAAATAATTGGCAGTTTGTTGCAATACCTTTTCTCCTTCATTTGTGGGTTGGCCTATTGCATAGATTGCAGAATCATAAAGAACATGAATTGTTCTAAACTACCTCTGTGGAATGACTGTACTGGTGTTTGGAAGAAAACCCATGAAAATGTAAAATTGTTCATTAACAGTTATTTTTGAAATATTGATAGTAGGCAAGACAAGTGTTACACTCTGTTCACAACCTGAAGTAACCTTTCTGAAAACTTGTAAGAGGATAAAAACAAGATGATAGAGAAGAAGAAAAAAAGAGGAACACAAGTAAAAAAAATTAAAAATACTCCAGAAAAAAAAACTTATTTTCAGTTAACCAAGATCAATGCATGAAGTTTAAAAAAGCTTTGCATATGGCTGATAAATTTCAGTGTTATTTTGTTTCCATTTTGAAATATTACGGAGTTGTGCTAAGCAGAATTCCTGAGGCTGAAGGAAAACTCAGGTACTCCAAACAAATACCATTTGAAGTGAATGTTTTTTGGCAAGGTGTTTCACAGTATGCATTGAAAAATTCCATCCAAGATATTTTGATACCTTGTTTTAGGAAAAGAAAATGCTGAGGATTCAAAGTAAAATAAGACTGCGGGGGAAAGAAAATTAATCTGTTTTCTTGGAACATCTCTCAGAAGGTTACAAATCCTCCAGAAATTTATGGGTAGCCAGAAGCATCAACTGAAGCCTTCACCATTCACCAGCCTGTTACCAAAAGTGAACATGAGAGAACATTTCCATTTCGTGGAGTATGTATGACAATTTTATAATTGAGAGAGGTCAAGCTCAGACTAGCTCCTTAGGAATGCTGATCTCCAAACTTCCCCGAAAATCCTCAGCATCCGGTGGCACGTTGTGTTTTGTAATATCTACTCATTAATCACCACCTTACGCTATTAATTAATCCTGGCAACACCTTTGTCAGATGGGGAAGGTTAAGGTGAGATGAAGTTAAATTCCAAATCACAAAGGGATTCCTTGCTGTCTGTCAAGAAAACAGCACAGAAATCACAGGCATTTCTAAACAATAGGTGAAGCTGGAGTTCTAGAGATATTTAGACACAAAGCACTAAAACCAGGAGATGATGAGGAGATGTTTCTATTTCTGCTGCAGTCAGCATTTTGAGAATTTTCCCTCTTCTGTACCACAGAAAAGATTTATATATTTGTGGCATGTATTACAGAGCTGTAGGAAATACTGAAGCCCATTCAACACTTGGAATGAGCACACTGAAAGTTGTCACACATTATCTGGGATTAGAGCTGAGTACTTCTAGCCAGACCCTCCACTACTGAAAGTTAATTGGTGAAATTTGATTTTACAGGCTGGCAAGATGTTGGTGTACCTCAGCTGGAGGTCAGAAGTACCATCCTGCTCCCTGGCTAGGCAGAGGCAGGATGGGAGAATTTCAGTGCTGCCTCCATCCTTCATTTTGGGTGACAAGCTGTGATGAGTCTTTAGAGCTGGGCGGGGGGGAGAACTATTGAGAAAAAGCACATTATTTCTTCAAATTCCCTGATTTAGGGGAGTTAATGGAAAGAGCTCTACAAGCCCTGGATGATCAAAAGGACTGGCATGGCCAGAGGAATCTCCTCCCCTCCTCCAGATTTGGGCTAGATGCAAGGTTTGGCTGTGGACATGTAAGAGGTACACTGTCATGTCTGTATGTTTGTAGGATGTTTTAAATTTTATTTTAAAAAGAAATTAAAATTATTACCAATTAATAGTTCCCAAAGGTGCCTGTTTTTCTCCACTGGCTGAGACAGACAAAAGGCTGACTTGAGTTCAATGGGATGAAACCCAGCCCAGCTGCTTTCTCAGGTTCTGCTTCAGGGGCTTGTCCCTCTGTGAGTTACTGACCTTCCATCAGCTCTGATGGTCCAGCCTTTGGGTGATTTTGCCTGAATCAGCAGCAAAAGCAGAAACCCAAGGTTTATTTCCCAGCTGTAGACAACTTCCTCCTCACCTTGTCTGCAGATAAGAAGCGACAGGTCATAAGGCTCCTCCCTGGGGTCTTGGGAGCCTTCCAGGTGTTGGGGCTGCCATCAGCATTGTGCCACCCTGTGTCTGCAGGGCTAGCATCAAGCAGGATGGGGATGTAGCTGCAGCAGAGACATTTCTTGCCCAGGTACCAGGTCCACACAAACCCTCCCATTTCTGTGTCACACCGGGATCAGGAGAAGGCCTTGAAAATTGAAGCTGCCAGCATGAAAGCAGCAGGGGAAGGCTCATGAGGACTTTTCTGGAAGGCTGAAAACAGGAAATGTTTAATCAAGCTCTGAGGGGAAAAAAAATACTTAAAAAAAAAAAAGAAGAAGAAAAGTCAGTCTCTTTCTGAGCAGCCAGGATGTTTGTGAAATCCCTGCTCCGTTTATTATGATGCTGAGTTTCAGCTGGCTGTTTTATTAAAGGCAGCTGGGACACATTACTTGCGCATTAACACTGAGCCAGCTTTCATTTTAAAACCTACCCGTTGCTGGGAGCTTTCCTTAATGCGTTCCTGCTGCTGCCAGCTCCATAATCCACACCAGCAGCCGCAGGGGAAGATCACCTTGCCTCACCATACTTCTTATTTCCGGAGGAAGGCCTAATAAAAATCAGCCTGGCTGCTCAGGAGCGGGACTGTCCCTCTCCTCGTCTCCGAGGTGGAGCAGAGCTTGCTGGAGCAAGAGGTCGGTGATGTATCTGCCAAGAGGACATCTGCTTGTGGAAAAAAACCCCTTAACACTCGTGTGCAGCTCTTAATTGCTTTCCAGGGACGTATTAGAGCTTTTTGCAATGTAAATTGTGTTTCAGTACATCACAAATCACTGAGTGATGGCTCCAGTGGATCAGGTGGAGGCTGGCAGCCTGGATGGGAGGGCGATGGGGAAGGAGCTTCAGAGGTTTGTCTGTGCAGTGTGGCAAGAGGGGTGCTGGGGTTTGGCAACCACAATCTGTCCTCCAGCACATGCCCCTGAGCACACGGGGCCAAAATGTTCTTCTCGGGGATCTGAGATGTTACTGAAGTCCCTCACCCTCAAATTGTTCTGTTTAAAGAAACACCCATGTGCAAAAGGAGAGAGGGAACACGTCTCTCTTGTGCCCTCAGCCCTGTGGTTTGGGGCATCAGAAGCTGTCTGGGCCCTGCCTACCATCCTGGTCCCGGTCCTGGTCCTAAGCATGTCTCCAAATGCCCTCTGGGAGCCCAAATGTAAAATGCTGCTGTGAATTTGGGTCACAGTTTTGGGAAGGGGTCAAAGAGAGTTGTTCCTGTGCCCACACCCCTTCTTAGCTTGGTGTCAGAACAAGACTGGTGCCATCACACAGCATGTTGGGTGCTGCACATGTGTGGTTTTTAGCAGGTTTGTTCCCTAGCTAGTTTGGAACTCACAAGCTGACATCAACTAAACATAACTGAAAGGCAGAAATTTCAAAGGTATTGAGCCCTTACAAGTGTGAACAAGCTGTGGGCTGGAGAAATGCAGTTCTGTTAATGTCCTTGCTGATAGGCTGCACTGGGGCCTCAGGCCTCATTAGACACTTGAGGACCCACACAAGAATGCTCCATTAGGTGGTTTAAGTGCACAGGACAGTTCCATTCCTTATGAAGTGTTCACCCTTCCCCCATGCCCAGAAGAACCCTTTTTCTTTTAAATGGGACTAGCCTATGGAACAACCTGCCCTGGGGATGTGTTTCTTCCTGACACACCTTAGCTGATACTTAGTCAATACCATTTCATTTCTCAGCAATGCTAGAGGCTTCCTCATGCCATAAAAGCATTAGAGTACTTTTTCCTCACCTCAAATCTCTTTATACCTTAATTTGTAAAATCACACAACAGGTTCCTCAGATTAGTAACATCCATACAGAAAAAGAAGGGGTTTCTTCCTGTAAAAGCCTTTGTTTTGTCTTATTCTCATGCATTTGCACTTCTAGAGAGGGTGTCTGCACCATTCATTATTTTGTACCATATTTCTTTATGCTTTGTCTCTGCAGAAAAATGGCTTTAAGTTCAGTGCAGCAACACTACAGAGAGGCTAGATGCCTGGAAACTAATGAGAACCCTCCACGAGTTCTTCTTGGAAGGGGAGCCACTGAAATACTGCAAAATGTTTATATGGTTCATGAAATATTAGGTTTAGTAGTGTAGAGTTGTAAGCCAAAATGTGGCTGATATGCATACAGAGACTTAGGAGGAGATCTTTGTGTGTGTGTGTAGCTGTCTAATTTCTGAAAACTTTCTTTAACAGGTCAAAAATCATGGATTAAGAATCTTTTAGAACAATTTTGGTTTTGCTGGAGTAGTGCTGCTCTGTGGATAATTTTTGAGGGTCCCCAAAGACTTTGATATGGAACAAGATGGAAGAGGAAGGAGGATTGCTCACAATCCTCCCAGGGAGGCAGCTAAGGATGTATGTGTTCCCTCCCAGAGGCCACTGGGGAGTTGACCTGAGCTTTAATGAAATGTCTCACCAGCTCTGAAAAATGCAGAGAGGTGAAAGAGCTACCCTGTAGAGTTTCTTTTTGGGTAAAATTTCCCTTTGCTTTGGGTGCTGCTCAGTAAGTCATGCTGTGAACATCAGCTTTCATACAGAGGGTTTTCTGCAGTGTTCCTTCAATTCCACTGCCTTGAAACACCTTGTCTTCCTCAGCTCCTTCATTACAGTGTCATAATACTCATCTGAATAAATAAAGAGAACTTTCTTTTCACATGTCCCCCGTGTTAGCAGAGAATTAATGACTGGAGCTCAGTATAGGATGGAGCTCTGCACTTCATTCATTGCAGTTTGTTGTAATGAATTCAAGAGCAATTGTGTCAGGCCCTGGGCTCGAGTAAATCTCTATAACTGCACTAGACCAGGTGATGATCTGCCCTATTATTTTCCTTACAGTGCTGCAATTTGCCTGGGACACTTGGTTTAACATTTACATCCTGAGTCTTGCAAAAAGTGCCAGGGGAAATTTATAGCCACAAGTTAATTAACCATGAATCAGTTAATATTTGGGCATGTGAAGTGCTATATACATGCAAGGGATTAAGCTGTCAGAGGGAACTTTGGTTTTAAATCTCTTAGGAAAGTTGTCACTTCTGGCAGCCTGCTGGTCTCCAAGTTAATGTTGTGCAGGGCAACTGCAGGAGCACTAATTCAGGGACAAAGTTTCTCTTGCTATTTTTTACATTTTCTGGTTTATTCTATGGGACTCCCATCCAAATAATTCTCCCCCTCTAACCTTGGGAATCTACCCAAGGCTTTGGTTAGGGGAGCAACTGGTGCACGATGGCTGGGTGAGATTCATTCTCTTGTGCTGTACAGATCACAGTGTGTCCTGTCAGCTCTGGAAGACAGACAGACACACACCTGTAAGGTCTGCACAGCCCCTGGTGTCTGCAGGGATCTTGGCAGCAGTGAGAGATGAGCTCTGCATAGCTGTAGGGATTCAGCAGTGAATTTAAGGACCCATCTACTATTGCTCCCCATTCTGATCAGTTTTGCTGGAAGATTTATCTCTAATCAATCCCACACTTCATTTTTATCCTGATCATTGCTGTAAGGAGTTAGTGCAGTGACCCTCTGACTGTGCCTCTGTCCCATCCAGGGTGTCCTTGCCCTGGCCCAGAGACGTTCCACAGATGCAGGCAGAGGTGAGCATCTGCACATGAAAGCTGGTTCCTTACACCCCCTTGCTGCTGGGATCTTTGTGCTTCCACATGGGCTTTAAAACTGCTGCTGAAGCAGTTGGGCAGCTGGGTGAATGGAGAGGGACAGAGATGTTAGCTTTGTCTGGTTGGCAAACCTCACATATTTGGGCAGCACTAGCTATTAGGGTAATATTAGTATGCCTTGTCATCAGGGCAAAGAAGATAAAGGCGTGGAATTAAGTAGGAGGGTTTTGTCCCTGGTGATAAAGCCTGGCTTAGTGGTGCTGTTTGCAGAGCTCTGACTACAGCCAATGACCAGGAGGAGTAGAGGCATATCAGAATGGGTTGGTGATCAATAACAGAATCATGGAATTATTTGGGTCAGAAGAGACCTTCAAGGTCATCCAATTCCACCCCCCTGCCATGGGGACACCTCCCACTAGAGCAGGTTGTTCAAAGCCCCATTCAGCCTGTGCTTGAGTCTTTTCAGGGACAGGGCATCCACAGCACCTCTGGGTAAATGCACACAGCAAACTTCAGCAGCCTCTCACTGCCTGTGGGGAAAGCCTGCCCTGTGAAACCCGCTGAAGCAGCCAGTGCTGCTGCCAGGCATTTCAGCTCCTTGCTGGGACAGGTCAGGCCCGCTGGCCCAGAGGCTGCAGGTGACCTGCTGGGGCCAGGAAGGGATTAGGAGCTGTGGAAGCAGCGCTGGTGGCTGCTCACCACGGTGGGGCTGGAGGAGGTGACGTGTCCTCGCTGTGGCCAGGAGCACACTGGCCCTGCAGGACCTCAGCACGCAGCAGTCCCCAGGCTCTGGCAGGCTCGGCTGAGCTTTAGGATGTTGACGTGGCTGCTCCAAGCTCCCCGAGGTGGCAACAACTGCGTTTCACACGGCTTCAAAGAGCCAGGTTTGATATAACAAACTCAGGTTTTTTTCTGCCTACTTGAACCTGATGAACGTCCTGTATGAGCAGCAGTTGCTGACAAATAGTGACAGCTTGCATGAAGAAAATGAGCATGAATGGAGCGTTAATAAAGCTCTGCTAGACCCATTTAAAGCAGGCACTTTCCCAGAGCTGAGAGCTGACTTTAAATCACTGGAGTTGTAACCAAAGGAAGAGATGGAGCTGAACTTCCCTGTCTATGATAACCCTGTCTAAAATACTTGCAGAAATAAAGTCTGCATTATGATGTGCCATTATTCAGGGGCTCTTGCTACCAGTTTGCTCTGCTCTGCAGGTCAAATTCAAAAGCCGTATAAACATATTCATGGAGTAAGAAGCAGAATAATATTAAGAAGGGTATTTTTTGCTAGGGGATGGTTTTACACTTATATATGGATAGACAAATGCCTTGGGTAATGTCATGACATCCACCATGTCCATTCACCAATACAACTATTAGCCATATTTCCTCTTTTACTCAGTCTTTTGGGGCCCAGACAGGCTGGTTTTACCACAGGGAATAGCAATTCATGTTTCCTCCCAGGCTAAAGAGTAGATTTATCCCTGCTCTCCTCCAAGTAACTACATGAAGCATTAACATCTCAGAGACTACTTGGGGATGATCAAGTGTTTTTTATAATGCAGTGATTTTAACAGAAACTGCAGAGTTTTGGCTGCAGCAGGCTGATTTCTCAGTATTTCTGCTGTCTGAAAGCTTGAGCAATGCAAAACATACACGACTTGCAACATGTAAGGCCAGATGTTGCCCTGCTTCTCTGCATGACTATTGCCACTGACATCTGGGCACTGCTCCCAGGGCAAGAAGCTGCTCCAAGAGCAGGGATGGAAAGGTCCAGTTCTTGACATGGCAGTTGTGAAAGAAACACAGAGGTGGCAACTTCCTGCATCTTCTCGAGCTCTTCTCCAGTGTCTGTTTGCAAATCCAGACAGAAAGCCTTGTGGGGAGAACAGGCTGCCATTTACCTACTTTTTCAAAATATTTACTCTACTCCAGCACCTACCAGATCATCTTATCCTGCACTAGATGTGAATGGATGAGCTGAGCTCTTGACATGACCACAGCATGAATGTTTTCATGCAAGCATAGAATAGCACACAGTGAGGGAGATGGATAGATAGCCAATAGGTTTTCCCCAAAAGAAAACAATTATTAATGGTTTTGCAAACTTCCCCCAGCACTAATTTCCTGTTTCAGGCAGTAGGTGAAGAGTATCAGTCCTTTGTGGACTTCAGGGGTCATTTTTTGTCCTTGATTCCAAGCCCCGATGGACCAGATACCTTTAATATCTTTGTGATCAGATACAATCCAAGATGTTTTGTTCTTGTTCCAGCACGTAATTTCTAACATTTTGCCTCCCTTGATTCTAAATCTCTCTGGTGCCAAGAATCTGGAATTTCCCCCAAACAATGTAGGAGCTGGTTTGGCATGCCCTCACCCCACACCCATCAGGAGTAACCTTACTGGAAGAAAGAAAATGGTATCAATATGAGATTAGGATCAGATCAGCTCAAGGCAATTTCCCTGGAAAAAACCCAAACAAACAAGCAAACGACAAAAAAAAAAACATTATGAAGTTAGCTCTAGGATGAGCATAACACTTGATTGGCAGAAGTCTCTGGCTACAGAAGGGTTTGGTGCCTTCATTAGTGTGACTGATGGAATTGCAGAGAATTCCCACATAGAGCAATGAGGCCCAAGCAGGCCATTAACACAATTCCACTGCATTTTTCTTGAATCCATTAGGCTGTACTGTTGTGGAGGCCCATTTTTTCTCCAATTTGTAGATTCATTTCCCAGGGAGTGATTTTGCAGGAGCACCTTCTGATTTAGTTCAGCATAACCCAAAGTCAGACTGTGGTCTCCTGAAGGAACACTTTAATTTCTCCTACAGTCTCTCCCCTCATTCTCAGTCTGTTGGCAGCTCAGAGCATGCACATGTACATTTCTTATGAGATCCCTGATGACCACAGGGAAAAGGTCCTGGGAGATGCTGGAAATACATGTGCTGTATGGAAACTATATCTTACCCAGGTGCAAAGCTCTTGAGAAGCCTGAGCCTCTGAGGAGCTGAAAAACTCTTTCCTGCGTGGGAGGAAAAGGCTTTGCAAAGGTTGTCAAGTGGGAATAGAAATGCTTAAAACATAGACAAGGAATAGGTATAAGTTGCCTGTCGTTCCTTAGGCTGTTGGGTTTTACAGGCACATTCATACAAAAATCAATTAAAATTCGTCTTCCACAATAAAATGAAAGGGGCAATTAAAAATCACCCAAATAAACCCCAACCATGAGAAGCTATCTACATAGGAAATTTGATTTATTGCAGCAGTGGCAAACCATGCCAAATAAAGTTTAGCCCCTGCTGTGCTGGGCACTGCACAGAGAGATTGACAGCCAAAACTCAGTACAAGGAACATGCAACCTTCATAGTCAGAACACCACACCACACATTTTCCAACTGATTTGCTCACATGAAAATTGTAGCCTCAAAATGTTAAGCAACCCAGTGACACAAGACCAAAAGGCTATGCTAAAATCAGAAATTAAATACTGCTGTGCTAATTCTGATCCCGTGAGGGTGTGCAGCAGCTCAGGCACATCACAGTGATCAGCAGCTTCTGTCGATGTGTTTCCAAATAAAAACATGCCACTGCACAGAGACCTTCCCTCTTCCCTGTGATAACTCCTCCATGAAACCATACCTTCATCACAGAGAAGGTGGGTGGGTTGTTTAGTTTTAGCTGCTTCAGCTTCTCCCAAGCACACACCTGCCATCAATTCCTTTCTGAATGCAGCTCAGCTGTGTCTTCACTCAGGTGCACTCTGCTTGTCAGCAACAGCAGCTCCTCTGTCTGCTGCTGCCATCATCTTGCTCCTTCCCTCCAGAGCAGCAACAGCTGTTTCCTCCACATCTATGAAAGTCTTTACACCACCCAAGAACAGCTAAATACCTCTAATTGCCCGTGTAATAATCTCGGAGTGAAGGACATGAGCTGGATAATTCCCATCTGTAGATGCAAACTCTCACCCCCCTGCTCTGAGGAAGCACAGAGTGGCTCCTGTGAAAAAGAGGATGGAAGTTGTTGGGGGAGATGATCCTCAGGTTGGGAGCCTGTGTCTTACTGATCTAGGAAGAGCATATGAAAATGGCAAATGTAGTGCTGCTTGTCAAAAGTGATTCCCTTCTTATCACTGACTTGCAGCTTAACTACAAATTACCTTTTGTATTTCACATCTCTGTGTTGCTTCCTCTTGCATGAATTTGCCTAGTGGCTTCTTTGAGCCCAGGCATATGTCTGATATCCAGGGCATGCAGTGTCAAGGAGCTCCAAAGTTCAACAAAGAAGCCTTTTCTTCTGTTAGAACCTGATATTTTTGTGTGGTTGTTAATTGTTCTTCTATCAGGAGGGGGTCTACTTATTGTGGAGCCTCCATATGTCACTCTTGAGTTTAGAAGTTTCCAGCACCTCCTGATTTGTCTCTTGGAACTCAGTAGCTGTGGAAACCAGCAGGTGAACTCGGTTGCCCCACTTCTCTGAACAGCAGGAGGTCAGAATTATTACTGTTTATTTTTCTTGGGCTTTTTCTCCTAAAATTATTATTTTTTAATGATTAACCTGCTAATAATTAAATACTTAAAAATTTAGATAAGCCACTGTGTTATAACTCTTAATCCTTTTCTATGCTTTGCCTTCCTCTTCCAGCCTCCCCAGGCTTGACTTGCAGTTTGAGAAACTACTGTACAGCATTTGAGACAGTAGGCAGTATCCTTAAATTGCCTTTTATAAGAGTGAAACTTTTGTTTATGATCAGTTTGTGGTTTGAAAAGGAACTGTACATCTCTTCAGCAGCTCTTTCACAGCTCATAGAGCAGCATATCAACATCAGTGAACTGAAGTTTACCAAGCCTTAGGAGATCAGTGAGTCTTAGATGTGCTTCAAGCCTTGCCATCTCACTGAAATGTTGATGTTTCTGCATTGGAAAGAGCCAGGAAAAGCTCAGTTTCATGTTTTCCTTTTCTTTGATCTTGATCTAATACTTATCCGGGTTTCAGAGATTTGGAAACAGGTATAGAGACTTGGGCTGCATCAGAGGACAAATCTTGGGCAGGAACTGAGCTGAGTTTTGCTTTCCCTTTCCTTATGCTTTAAACCCAAGCTTGGACCTTACTGAAGGTTAAGAAACAATTTTCAAATTGTTAACTGAGGAGTGTTGACTAATGTTTAATTTCACAGGGGAACTGGAAGCAAGGTTGTTTCCATGCACAAGTTAACAAGGAGGTGAAGGCAAAAGGAAACTTCACACCATCCATCTTGGATCCTAAAAGTCTTAAATTCTGAGGAAAGCAGAGAAATTTTGCAGTATCACAGGCAACATTAGGATTTCTATTTTATACCTCATAACCTGGCATTTCTTTCCAGCAGTAATGACATACCCAAAGCATGGCAGAAGAAATCATTGTCAGGTAATCCAGCTGTGAAGAAGAACAAACAGTGAGAACAGCATCAGAAGCTTTGAACAACGAAACACTCATACCAAGGAATGCCAGTGGAAGCACGCTCCTTCTGCAGGTCTGTTCACTGCTATTTATTCAGCATAGGCTGTGGAAAACAATAGAAGGCTAAATGACATTAAACTTTGATAATGACACAGCACAAAAAGGATGTACAGTCTTGAATTCCTCCATAGCCACATGAAGCAGGAGTAATTAGAACTGTCTGGACAATTGCCAGCAATGTGTTCTCATTGAGAAATAAAATCCTGTTACAATGTAAGTACTTAACCAGGGCATGCAGTAATTTTGAAAGTCGTGTGCTGGAGGAAGGACCAAGTTCTCAGATTTTCAAAATGAACCTGAGACAGAATAACACATGATTTTTTTTTTTTGTTCACAAATTAAGTTTTGGTTTGGAATTTAAAGCTATGTACTTGAAAACGAAAAAAACATCCCAACCAACTGACACTGTGTAATCAATCCTAAATGCTATTTCTTCCATCAAAGAAGATTTCTCCATTTACTGAGCAGTGGAAAGGGAGGGAGTATTTTAATGTGGCATGAAGACAAATGTCAGCCTCTTAAATAAGATCAATTTCTACTGACAGTGGTACCCAGGCCAGGGAGCAACCTTTGCCTCCAGAGAAATTCAGTGCAGACTATTTGAATCTGTAACATTTAGGGCAACTTCTAGGAGCAAAATGTCTGAGTCCATGCTGTGTGTCCAGGCACAGAAATCTTTGTTTTGTGGAGGGAGGTGTCTCTGGCTGTACAGGGTGCAGTATTGGATGTGACCAGTGCCCTGTGGCCATCCATGGTCAACTGCTGCAGTTCAACACTCACAGCAAACTTTTATTCTCTCTTTAGATGGCAGATCTTGTTGCATGGGGAATGTTCCCTGCAAGATTTCTGGCTACACCATCTCTGCTCAGATCTGAGCACATGTCTTCTGAGCTAATTACAGATACATTGAACAGTGGGAAAGACCTTTAGTTGTTCAGAATACTGATGGCCTCTCCAACTTACTTTCCTGCTGATCAAAAGTTTCTGGAAAATGCAAACAGATGTCAGCTTGTCTGTTAAAGGAAATGGATTTCAAACTTGCCTTTTTACTCTGTTGCATGGAATCACACAGCCAATAGCCCTGAAAGGAAAGGGGCTCCATGATGAGATGACTCTTCTGTTCTGCAGGCAAACTAAAATACTGATATAAATTTAACTGACTTGGATGAAATTTTCATTTTGTTCACAAAAGATATTGTGACAAAGCACTTGCTCTAGTTTACATGTAGTGTTATGGTTTAGGTTTTAAAATGTCTTAAGAATTATCTAAATGTAGCTATGGAGTGAGAATGATTTAATTTCAGTTAATCTGTTTAAAGTGAGAATAATTTAATTTAACTTAATTACTTTGAAGACAAGGTCTTTTCATACTCCATCTAAAGTTAGACAGCTCCAGAGGATAAATCACCCCATCTGTTGCAAAGCATTGAAAGCAAAACTGTATAAAGGTTTCCTTTGAAATCATCAAAATAAAGTATTTCTCTGTTTAGCCCAGTTTTTTAATAGCTTTGTGAAAGCAACACATTGGAAAAAAAAATTAATCCCAAGTTAGCTGGTTGATTGGAATCAGCACTTTTAATTAAAAACGTTCCAATGGAAACCCCTTCCTTGTGAGCCATTCAGAGCTGTTTCCAGCAGCTGAAAAGTCAGGCACTGTGGACACTGAAGCTGCAGGAGCAGTGTGGATGGTGTGTTTGTGCACACGAATGCAGCCTTGCATTCTGCCCCAGTGCAGTGTTTCCTGCCATGGTACATGTGCATGCAGCACTGCTGCCTGCCTCAGCACCCTCTGCCATGGGATGGGCCCAGGAAACATGCCACTCTGCAGAAAACTTCACTTTGTGCTTGTGTCTCTGTTTCTGAGCCCGCTGGAGCTCTGATCAGGTCATGCTTGCAAGCTGTGGTCTGCAAGGCTGGGGGCCGGAGGTGCGGCTTTTGGTGGAAGCCGGGATCCTCGCTTAATTGGCCGAGTCAAAGAGCTGATGTTTGGGAAGAATGCCAGTTGTGACAAAACATAATGAAATGATGAGAATTGGCAATGCTACAGTGCAGTGTGCTGCTTGTCCCTGACAGCAATCCTGAAAGTCATTTATACACGGAAAGTACACACAAAAGCTCTAATTAGACCATATGGCTGAGCAGTTCTTCTGGTGTTCCTCAGACGAGCTGTAGAACTTTTCTTTTCCAGTAGAGGAGTGACTCCAAGGGTCAGACCCAACCTGGAGGATTTCCACTTTTAAAAATTTTATTAGAATTTTCTCTTACCTCTCTATGGAAACCTCCCATTATTGGCTTTCTTGGGGGGGAATAGTCTGTATCTTTGATCTTAACCACAGCCTACATGGTCTATAAAACCTGGAAAGCTGCAGTGCTGGGATTCAGTATCCCAGAACAGAGCAACCATTCTTAACATGTCTGTAATTTTAACATCTTTGTCTTGGGCAAGGTGCAACACTCCAATGACTCAAATACAACTTGGTGCAGAGGAAAATACGGTTTATCCACATATATTTGCTTAACTGAATCTGAATAAAAACATAACTTAGTGAGCTAAATGGGGTGGAAAGCTCATGTGTAAAGGGAAGGTCTGGGAGTCACCCCCCCATGACATCCACTGTGTTACTCTCAGAGAAGGGCAAGTGCTGTAAAGAGAAATAATGACAGCTGTTTGTTTCATGTAAAATGTGGGACATTTCCAGTTCTCTACACTCTGGATGCAACTCCAGGAAAGATTTCTGCAGTCAGCAGGGTTATATCAGCAGAGACATGGTAGAGGTGAAGGGAACCGACACTTTAAATTTCATATCTGTTTTGTAGACCACTGAAAACATATATAAAGCCACTGAGAGAGCACACCACTTCAGACCTTGCTACACCAGGGTCAGAAAAAAAAAAGAAAAGGTATTTTGTTTGCCAAAAGCCTTGAATTTTGTGCATGTTCTGGTTTCATGGCTATCGTGATTGTGTCAACATCAGCACCCACCCGTAGGATATATTTATGTCTTAATTTTTCAGGTCCTATGCATCTTATAATCAATAAATTATTTTATTCACAGAGCAATTCAGTAAGGAATGGGGTCACAAAATATGTTTCTAAAGGCTACAAAGGATGATGGTGAATGGATGATGGTGTCCCTCAGTTACCCAGTAAGATTTTAGTACAGTTGGTATTGATTCACATCTGTTGGTTTCCATTTCAATGCCTGAATCATGAGAATGAACTTTATTTACCTATCTTTTATTTCCTGACAGTTTTTTACTCTTCATTGACCCACTCTTCTCACCTTTATGCACAACAAAAATTATTCCTTTTCAGGCAGAGAAAAACCTATGGGTGTGGCAGCTAGTTCCAATATTTCCAATTCCAAAATATTGGTAACATTGATCACAAATTTTGAATTTGCTTCCAAGAAAACCCAGGAACCTGTGCATTTTTTTCACTGAATTCCCCCTCATTTTTGACCAGCCATGTACAGGATGTGATTGGGGTTGAAGACTGAGAAATGTCAGTTCCATTTCAAGTGAAATCTTTGATATCAGTCTACAAAAGGCAGGCAGATGGGGCTTTATACTTCTGTAAGAGCAAGGCTTCAAATGTATTTATTTATTTATCTTTCTGTAGTGTAGATCAAATTGAAGAAGATCTGTGCTAAACATGGGCTGCCTCACGCCTTCAGCCCTTTGGAGTCTACAGAGACAGTCCCATCTCAGAAGTTGTGGTGGAAATGTCTTGCTGACATATTTCATTCCTCTCTCAGCATTTTACAGAATTGGACACTGGTTTTCAACCCGTGAGCAAGCGTGGTTTGTCTGCCTGAGCACCAGAAAAATGAGCGTCAGAGGCACCAGAAGGCCCCAGTGTTTATTGGTGCGGCTGGCGTCTTGATTTCTTTTGATACCTCACGTGTTTTTATGGTGGTGGGCGGGGAGGGAGCCTCTCCTGCCTTGTGGGAAGTTCATCAGAAGGGAGGGAGGACGAGGAAAGCTCGATGATTCAGTGCAAGGCATAGCTCTTACGAGGCGCCGAAGCAGCCCTTGCTCTGCTCGTGAGGGACAGAAGCAGCGCTGGGTTTATCAATTTATAGCTGGGTACAGCTCTTCAAAGGTTTCCTTGTGGCACGTCACAGCAACACCATGATCAGGCATGATTTATGAGTGTCTGGCAGCTTCTCTGCCAGATGTGCCTGTCCTTTGTGTTCCGCAGGAGCTGGAAGCCGTCCATCCCGAAGCCGACCCACGCAGAGGGAGTGTGCAGAAGAGACAAGTTCTTGGAAAGGGAAACCAGGCATTTTGGAAATGGCAGAGCCCCTGGGCACTGCTCAGATGTCTCATCTGCCTGTATTGAGCTGCATCTGCTCTTTACAAGCTGCAGGTTTCACTGATGTGTAGACGGATGTTGTGAAAAGCTGCTGTGGCTGGGATTTGCTGGGGCTTGCAGGTGGTAGTAAAACTTTGGAGAGCTGACAGCAAGTGATGTTGTAGTTCAAAATCTTAGAGAAACAACTGTGATTGTTATGGGGATATAAAACGCTCAAGATCTGTTGAAGCTGGTAGAAAATTCCCATTCATATCTCGGGGACAGAAATAAAATGGGATTCAGTGATTCCTGGTAATATTTGTTGGCTGGAAGGAGCCACACATGTAATTAATTCTGCATTCATTTGAAGTGCAGAACTGGAAGTGGAGGAATCCAGTCCACCTGCCTAAGGCATGTTGAGGAATAATTCTCCTACACTGGGTGAAAATGTCTCTGCATAGTTAGTGAAGCCAGTTCCCTCTTGGCTGGGCAGACCCTCACATTGTAGAATTCCTAAGTACCTTCCTCTCTCTCCCCATAGGAGATGCACAATCTCTTGCTTTGGGAAGCCTGGTTCACCTGGCCCCTAAAATGTGCAGCTCCTAAGGAAAGCAGAAACTTTTCCCCCAGATTTCCCCCATTCCTCTGGTTTGGGGCTACTTGGGTTCCATGACTTCAGCTAAGTTTTATCAGCCAGTCATGGAAATGACTCTGCTGAAGCCCATCCTAAAGCAGTGCTGCAGGAATTGGGAATCAGAGATAGTGAAGTCAGAGTGAGAAAGTTGCTGGAAGCTATCTGATCCTGAAAGGAGATTTACAGACACGACTTTTTAGCCTTCTGGATCTTTTGTTTCTTTAGTTTGCTGCAAAGATGATATAAACAGAAGAAAAATGTAAATGCGAGTGTACTCTGGAAAAAGAATAGCTGGGGAGGGTGTAGAGCAGGAGGGGTCATGCTTCTTTGATGGGTATTTAGTACTCTTCAGCAGAAATCAACAGAGAGGTGAGGAGAACCTTCACTTCACGTTTCCAGGCTGTGAGCTGATGAGACTCATCATAGATCACTCCCTTGTTAAGGCCAGTGCCACCTCCAGGCACAAAGCCCAAGAGATCTGGGGTATCCCATCTCTGTGGGAGAGGCAATGCAGGTCTGACAGCTCATGCTTTGGTGGTGTTCATGAGGGCTCAGTCTAAAGGCACAAAATAAGTGATTTTAGACAGCAGTGGACTCTCCCACACAGCCTGAAGAACTAATTGGAAATAAATGAGTTTGGAGGCAGACCAATTCCTATCCATGATTGGCTGTAAACCCCTTTCTAAATGTAATTTCTTGGACAGGTAGGCCATAGGGTCTCACCTGGAACATCTCACCATTGCATATATGACTTTCCTTTATATCAGGGCAAGAAATCTGGCAAGCAAATGGTAGCTGGAGATGTAAACTCCCAGGAATAGCAAGTTTCATCCCTTTCACATTCAAATCACTTTGAATCTAGATGGTGGCTAAATGACCTTCCTCAAGAAATTTGTCATCAGCAAACAGGTGACAAAATCCACATGCCTGTCAATATTTATCATTGCTGAAGTGTGAAGAATTTGCAGAATCTGTATGGAGGATGCTGCTTACATCCCTTCCATTGGCCAAACAGAATTCACCTAGCAAGGATATATATTATTTATTATCTTTTAAATAATTTAGATAGTCTGATTGGTGGGTTAAGGGGCTCGTGCCCTGGTTAATTTTACTGTCCTCTATCCTCAGGACTGGATGTTTATTCTGGGTACTTGTAATACTGCTTAAATGCTGGTAAAAACAATAGAAATTACCCGCTTTGAGTATCTGAGGGCCACTTTCTGATGTGTACTAAGTGCATGTGGAAGTCATGGGAAATTCTGGGTACCAAACTGATGCTTTGCAGTTCCCAAGTCTTGGCTCCATGGAAATGGATATGGTAGACCCCAAATAAGACACCCTGTCCAACCTCTGGCTGCCCTGTGGAGAGGGGTGACCTGCTGGCAGAGTTTTGTGCCCTCCCATCACGACAGCATGGGGATTGGTGGAAATGTTTGAGACTTTGGGAACATAGATTTGGTGACCCAGATTAGACCTCTGGGGTAAAATGCAGAGAATTCAGAAATGAGAAATATTTGTGGAAAATCTGAATCATGAAATCTCTAGCTCTAACTGTGGTTCTCGTTGCCAGGTGTGAGGCACAGAGAGGCCAGCTCCAACCCACCTTTCTTCCTGGAGGTCCTTAGAGTGATGAAGGTCCAAAAAGTATGCTATAAAAAGTATGCTATTAATGTGGTTCCCTCTCTTGCTTTATGAAAGGCTATTGCTGGATACCGAGAGGCCACACCTTAGGATGGATTTGTCCTTATGAAACCAAACACCTGAGATCCTGACAAAGGTAGTGTGGATGCAGAGAGATATGAGGAAAAAGAATTTCACCCTTTGGTCCTGGAGCAGTGTTGAAGAGTAGCTTAGGTTTGGGCTGATGGTGATTGCCCTGGACAAACCATGCAGCAGCATGCACAGTATAGGAGACAGATGATGATGATGGTGATGATGATGATGATGATGAGGGTCCCAGAGGACCCATCAGCTTTTGGAGAGAAATATGGAAATTGCAGACCTGAGACTGCAAAATACTTCCCTCAGTATCTGTGTGCCCATGGGAGGACTTTTGTCCTCATGTGAGAAGGAGCACAGCTCCTACTAAAATACAAATGCACCTGCACACCCCCAGAGGGAATGCTGTTGATCTGAGCACTGGCTGTTTGTGTCAGGGACCACTCCAGTGTCTGAATTGCCATTAGCAACCCCTGGGGCTTGAAAAGGAGCCAGGAGCCTTCCTCTGCTGGGTGACAGTGCCTTGCTGGCCATGCTGTGGCAGTGGCAGAGGTCCTGGCCAGCAGCAGCAGCTGCCACCATCCCCTGGCCATCGTGCCCCTGCTCCTTCCACTGTGCAGGGCAAGGAAATGCCCCAGCAGAGTTAATGCCAAACCACTCTTTTTCCTGGTCCAAGGGCTGCCAGGAGGGACTTTGGGGCTGATGGGCTGTGTGAAAGGTGCTCCTGTCCGCTCCATACAAAGCCACTTATCAGCCAGGAGGTGGGAAGGGGGAGAGTTACTGTACAAACAGGCATTCAAGATTAATTGCTTTTCATCTCTGGAGCAGGAGCTGGCCTTTCAGCCCCGGGATACAATAAGGGCCTGTTCTGATTGTATCTGTTCAGGGACCGTGTACAGCCAAGGGTTTTTGGCAGGGGCAGGCTGAAGTTTTTTGGGAGAAATGAATCGAGCTACCAAGGGCTTTGTCCTCCCGGGGCTGGAAACTGTTACAGTGCTAATGGAAGTGATTACCATGTGTTTACAACCACAAACGAGGTGTTTGCATCATATAATTTCTCTTCTCCTTGGAATTTGTGTTGTGAGCCGTTTTCACACCGAACTCCTGCTTGTTATGGTTTGTCACTGCTTGTTGTGCCCTGATCCTGCTGATAAATCCCATTTGATAGGGCGACTCTTGTGTCTGAAATCAGTTTGCCAGTTCTGGTGCCTTTCTTATGAATCATGCAACATTCAGTGTTTCCTTTAAAACCTGAGGAATGGCAGGTAATCAATTACATGAAAATCTCAACCTTCACTGAAAAAAAATAACTAAAAATTGCCCAAAGGCATAAGCCAAAAGAGCTGATATAAAAAAAATAAATAAATAAATCACAGAGTCATAGAATCCTAGAATGGTTTGGGTTGGAAGGGTCCTTAAATATCATCTAGTTGCAGTTCCCCTGCCATGGGCAGGGATATCTTTTACTAAATCAGGTTTCTCAGACCTCATCCAACCTGGCCTTGGGCACTTTCAGGGGTGGGGCAGCCACAGGTTCTCTGGGCAACCTGTGCCAGGGCCTCACCATTCTTACAGTAAAGAGTTTATTCCAAATACCCAATCTAAATCTGCTCTTACTTGATTCACTGATATGGGACACCTGATGGTAAACATCCTGAGGGCTCCTTGTGATGCAGATTACGCCATAAGAGCTGTGAAACACAAATCGTGGATTGTGATGGTGCATCCTGATGCAGTGATGGTGGCTCTGGACCACAGGAGGACTTAGAGGGTCTACATGGGCCTGTGCAGGCAGCTGTGTCTCAGCTTTTGGAGTCACCACACGTCCTCCACTTCACACCAATGCTCCTCCCACCAGCCACAAAATGTGAGGTCTTTTGTTCAGAGGCCAGCTGCCTCATCCAGTGTAAACTGCTGTCCTCCTCCTGTGATGGGCTGTCTTCTCCCAGTGTTGATTTCAAAATGCCAACCACAATGCAGTCAGGTCTCTACCTGCAGCTCTGCCCCACCTTTCTGCAGAGGAAAGGGGCGCCTTTGTACCTGACAGCATCCTCACCCTGCCATTATGTGCTGTGTTAGTAACTGATGCTAAGAAATGGGGAATATCTTCATTTACTGGGCTGGATTATGATTACACCCTCCTAAAACAGTATCTCTGTTTGCAAAAATGTCAGCAGGTAGTGAAGTAATTTGAGGTTCTTCCTGACATGAAGTATTTTAATTTGTTTTTGAAGTGGTTCCAGACTCTAACTCCATTGTTATGATTTAACCATACCTTCCTCCTGAATCTGCATTGCAGGAAATAAAAAAACCCTTCAGTTACTTAATTCAAAACATGTTACACTGAGTTGCCAGCATAAACCTGTACTGACTTGTGGTTGAGTTCAGTGCTCCCCCATATTGACCAAAGAGATAAATATAGAACAAGTTAAAAACCAAAAAAATAGTGTCCTTCTGGGGCAATATATCTTTATATTGGCCAGAAATCTCATGTCAATTTTTCTTACACTCTCAGAAGAGTAAAACTGGACAACAATAAAGAGAAACAAGCACATTTTTAAAGATGGGAAAGATACAATTTTTAAGGCAACATAGTAATTTTTCTGATTTCAAAACCACTTGCCTCATTGATTTTTGATCCAAACCACATAAACTCCACATAAAAAATACAGCCTGTCCCTATAGGGCATTTAAAAATATACACTCTAGCTTTTTTCCTCTGTCAATATAGCATGTGTCAGTGTGGAAGAAAAACATCAGAAATAATAAAAATTATAAGAGGGGATTATCTGCATTTATCCAGGAGGTGCTGTGGAATCCCATAGCTGGGGATGAATCTTGGTCTCAGGCAGATGATGGGGAAGTCAATAGGGTCTTTGTCCCTGGTTGCAGCGAGGTTTTCATTTGCTCTGCTTCTGCCAAAGGATCATCACATGAAGCGTGTTGCTAAAATTATGCTGATATACAAATATTTTTAGCTTCTACTCCACAGAGCGTTAGGGAGACCAGAACCACTGAAGTCCAGGATGGGAAAGATGTGACACACTATAACCAACAATTTTTTACCATACTGATCTCAGTCTTGTGCAGCTGAACTTCCCCATGTTAATCTGAGACTGGGATGCTTCATCCAAGCCCAGTTGAGAGCAGCAGCAGAATTCCTTATCCACAGCACTGGGCTTTAATTTGGGCCCATCAAAAATTTAATGTCTCTTTGTTTCAGTTGCTTTCCCTGTCACTGTGCATTACAATAATATCTCAGTGTAGAGATCAGTATTGGTTATCTCATCTGCTTACCTCACTTGATCCTTCCCCCCTGTCCTGGGATCACTGCTGGGGGTTCCCTTCTGTCTCCTGTGTTGTTGGAGGCAGAAGTGATTGCACTCCTGAAGCAGATGGGCTGGATGAGCAATGAGAGTGTGCCAACCTCCTCCCCTCACAAAGACTCATTTTTGCACGTGCAGCCAGGAATTTTGGGTAGGGAGTGTTGTATTCCCTTGAAGTAAGCTAACTGAGGAAAAGAGAGCTCTTTGTGACTGAACACTTGCAGGGTGTTTCAAGGGGTTTCTTCTCTGCAGCCTTTGCAGGACAGTGCAGGGGAGTCAGGCCCTGTCCTGGAGAAGGCAGATGGACCAGATGGCCCCTCTGGCTCCTTTGGAGTCCTCTTTTATATGGATGCTACAGTCCATCAGCCTTGGGGTCATCTTTCATCTCCAGTGTGCTTTTGTTTTCAATTTTCTTTACATCATAAAACTTTGCAGCACCCAACAGGCTGCTGATCCTGATGTTTTGGGAGCACACCAAGTCATTTATTTAGGCTGTACTGCCAAACCAGATGGCTACATTTGAAATTCATTTGTCTCAATCAGTTTGGGTGGACTAAAATTGCAATTACATGGCAGCTTCTTGGGAATTACGATGATTTTCATATCCCCATCCTTGATACTCCTGTGTTGAAATTTGTCTGAGTTAACTTCCAGCGAATTAAGTAATTGCCATTGATAAATCTGTGCTGTGTATTCTCATGCATACTATGGAAAAAAGGCTTTACATTCTCTTACATCCCATTGACTCTATGCAGAGGTGCATGGGATATGCAGGTATTTCTCCTGCTCTGGCTAAAGGAATTCATGTGGCCATCTTCACTCCACCTTTGAAATTCTGCCTTTGAATTGCTAGGAGCTCAATACATGCCGCTCACATATCTTTCCTGCATGTTCCTAAAATGCAAATCCAAAATGGGTTTGGGATTAAATGTTTTTCCTTGGGCGCTCTTAAATTGTGTTAAAAAATGAAGCTAGGGGAGGAGAGCGTTTTGTAACCGACATTATTTATTTTCTTTTCCTTGCGATAAAACCTTGATCCCAAACTCATTAGAAACAATAAGATTACACTCCTACTCTCTCGGTGGGTGAGAGTCCAACAAATCATGGCCAGAGGCCCCGTGTGGAATCGTACCTTTCTGCTGACTCACTTGGGCTTTTTCCTGACGCTTTGGTGGAACGCCTGGAGATCTTTGTCAGCCGCATCCAGCCCCGCCGGGGTGCTGTCAGTCCAGCCGGGGCTGCTGGCTGCATCCAGCGGAAGCCTTGGTGAGGGAGCACACCTGGCAGCGTGGCTGAGCAGGTGTGTTTGTCCAGGCAGTGCTGGGAAGCCTCACCTCCTGACTGGGAGCCAAACGCCTCCCAGCTCAATGTGCTGCAGCGCCGAGATGTTTGCTCTGGGCTCACCACGGGCCAGCCCTGCCCTGCCAAGGGATGCAGGCTGCCTCCAGAGGCTGCTGGCATGAAGAGATGTGCTTGTTATTGTTCCTTCCTTTGAGGCTCCTTGGCATCTGCAAACACAAGATTGCCTCCTCAAGAGCAGAGGGGAGGAGAAATGTGGGGATTAGGGAGGAAGTGGTGACAAAAAGGCGCTGGCTGGAATTTTTGTGCCGGCAACAACAGATTTCCATGATTTCTCTGCTCCTCTGCCGTAGCCTTGATGAAGTGGGACAATATCTCTGGAAGAAAATGAGAGATGAAGGTGGTGGAAAGACCACTGCTCTCCTGATGCTCTTTTCAGAGCATTGTTTTGCCTTTGGGAAAAATGTTTTTTAATGACTGACTCCATATGACTATCTGATTCAGGACACTGTGCCTTCAGGGGCTGGGTCCTACTCTTCACCCAAAAGTTCCCTCTGCAAAGGATGGATTAAAGGAGTAGTTCCTCCATGAGGTACAGCCCTACAGAGTCATCAGTGGGGCAATAGTGATACAAGAGGAGCACCTCATCTGTTGGTTGAAGGGCTTTTATCCAGAATTTTAGAGGCTGGGTTGCAATGTAACCAGACATATGGAAATGCAAACTTCCACAGAGAGCAAGGATGGATCAACAGCCTTCCAGGTGGTGCAAGACTTCAAAATATCTCTAGACTCACTTTCAGACATTTTTGTGGTGCCTCACTTAGGCTGTGGGACTCTTCTGGTAACCCAGAAGAGCTGAACTGCTCAGGTCATCTGAGTTTATGCGTGAATTTACAGATGACAGCTGCTGAAAGAGGGGCTTGACAAGACATTGCTCAACCACAGTAGAAGCTGGCTTTAGGGACACACATCCCATTTTCAGGCTAAGATTGTATATGAACAATAGGAAATTATTGCCCAATGAGCTCTGGGTTCATCTGCTTCTAAGCCATAAGGTCACTGCAAAGACCTCATTCAAGATTGCTTAAATTTTCATGGAACTGTTTACTTTGAGAGGGGAACCAACAAGGAAACAATGGACAGAATTCAAAGGAGGGAAATATTTGGAGTCGTAAGCTGTTCTCAGTCTATCTCTGCAGGTTATAGGCACAGTTGGGAACAGAGTGTGCTAAAGCTTCCTTAGGTGTGGGTGAAAAAACAAACTTACAAGTAGCCATTGTTGTTAAACACTCTGTATAGAATTAGGGTTGGTGGTCCAGGGAAAAGTTTTTTACTTGGTATAAACTGAATTATCAAGTTATGTGAAATTGGTAAAATTGGCCTGATTTGCGGAATTAAGTGCTGTCAAGGAAAAAATTTTTGGAACAGCTCCATTGTAACTGCCTTCTCAAAATTAATAAGGAGCTTGAATGAAAGATACAGCATTATAATCCCCAACTGGAGAAGACCAAGTGTCAAATCCCAGGACTGACACTGCAAATGACTTAGAAAACAGCAGTCACTCAGGTCAAGGAGAACAAATAACCACGTCTGGAAATTGTCTTGGTGCCACTCATCTCGGTAGGAAATGACACAAAAGTGATGATGAAACAGAGCAGATTGCAAGTTCTCCCTGGGAGGTTGGAAGCCCATGGGAACAGGCTTAGACAACTCCACTAAAAACAGCCAGACAACTTGTTTTTATTATACAGAATAATATATTACCTTGAAATTAACGTGCATATTCACACTGGCCAGGTGGCTTACTGTAAGACTGAGAAGGCATGGAATTACAACAGGCAAAGAAATCCATCTATAAATAAAGGCATTCACCTTGGATAGCTGATAGATTGTGTCGCAAAACATCCCGCAGCTTTCTTGACAGCTTGTGGGTTTTCCTCAGCAGACGCCGCCGCGGTTTCATAGTTGACTGTCTGATCACTCTTCAGCGTTATCACATTGAGTCCTCGCCAAGTTGTGCAGCGTTTCCTGTTTACAAAAACAGGAAATCGCTGGAGCAGAAAGGGCAGGTTGCAACAACTCATTTATTGCTGTTGATTTTTTCCCTACCCTTCACTAGCTACCTAGAAATGAAAATAAATATTGGTGAGAGTGCCCTCCCTATGCATACAGCACAGAAGAGGATGTGATTCACTGCCTTTTGTGCTGACATTAGGCTGTGCTTATCCATGTGGAGCCATGTTTCAATTTACTCACTGCCTTTACTTCTTGTAAAGGCAAATGTATCTCCTGTATTATTTCTAATTAATGTGAAACTTAAAGTGATCCATGTATTGCTTACTTCTCCATCTGAATGGTGTCTGCAGCTTTCCCAAAGTTATTATTCATTAATTTGACTACAAACCATTTTATGATTCTGTGCTAAGTGTACACGCTTCATAGAACAACTCAGAGGCTTGAATACATTTTCTTGCCACCTGAGCCTTTGAAGTGCTACCTTGGTTGGCAGATGGAGGCTGTTTGGTCTCTAATGTACAAGGCTATGGATGGATTAAACTCAAGCTCAGAGGTTATAGGTGGAGCTGGGAGGATTCAAAGAGCTCAGCCTGAGCATCCTGCAGCATCTCACAGGTTTGGGGGAGTCTTGTCCCAGCAGCTGTTGCAATCTGTACTTGAAGCAGGGAGACATCACAGCACTTCCAGTTACCATTACTAAACATGTCATTTAGATGCTGGTTGGGCCTAAGAAATAAAAAGTTAAGTTTTAACATTAAGAAGAAAGGTAGCAGAAGAGACAAACGTTGAGTACCAGATCACTTTGCAGCTGGGGAGAGTGAGTTCTCTTTCTCCTCATTCAATTGCTCTGTTAACCAGGATGCCATTCTTTGGGCCTCCGTGGATGTCAGTGTAAACCACCTACTGTAATGAGGCTGGGAAGGCATTAAACACAGGGGACATTTCCTGTGAGTCCTAACCTAGCAAGTCCTGCTGTTAATTTTGAGAGTGACAAGGGAACATCCCCTTGGTCTGGGGCAGGAGGAAGAATAAATCCTTTGTATAAGGGCTGAGACATCACCCACCCCTGCCCGTCCTCTGCTCGTGGCTGGTCCTTGCCCTGGACCTTCCATGGGCAGTGGTGGCCCCCTCCAGCAGCCTGCTGGCACCCATGGGCTGAGCTCCTGGCTCTCCCAGGCTGTCTGGAGAAGCTGTTTTGAGAAAGGGCCTTTTTCTCGGCGCCTTGAGGATTTTCAACAAAAGAGCTTGAAAGCGAAAACCGACAAGGGCTGTTTCCAAAGGAGGCTTGGCAGCACCGTCTTCCCAGCCTTGCAGCCCATGTCACCCCACTGGCTTGAGAGGTGGCCTCAGGCAAGGTTGCCACAGCTCTGAGGCCGTGGTTAGCTGGGAATATTTTCCATGTGATTAAAAAAGAAAAGAACAGAAAAAAAGCACCCTAATTTCAGAGAAAGCTATCTTCTAGGGGAGGATTTCATACAGCCCCTCAGCCTGGGAGCAGCTGGGCTGCAGAGCTGGGGTGTGCAGGGCTGGGAAGCCAGTGTGGTTTGTCAGCTTCTCCAAAGGGTTTTGGATCTTGTGGACCTGGAACTACTTGGTCTTGGATGCTTTGTTCATAGTCAAAAAGCACTTTATGACTGAGTCATCCACATCCCAGGGTGCCCCAGCCACCGTCCACACTCTGGGGCTCCCATTATTTCAAGGACTTTTTGTCCACAGTCCAGGAAATCCCATTATTTCCACAGCTTCCCGGTGAGTGCAATGGAGCTTAAACTGGTCCTTGAAGGACAAGGACAGGAGAGACACCCTCACCCCTTCCTTCCCCAGCCACTCTGGGACACTGCAGGGCCTGGGGTTTTTCTGGGAAGAGCAGCTTTCCTTGGGCATCAGCCTGTGCTGCTGTTGGCAGAGGCATCTCTGTGTGGCTGTGCTGACACTCCAAAGCCAGCCCGCTCTGCTGAGCCATCCCCGGGCAGAGCTGGCCCTGCTCCCCGGCTGGCACAGCCCCTGCCCTCCCTGCCAGCCTCTCAGCATTACAATGGGGCAGAACAGGGAAATACAGCTATTCCGCTGCCAAACTGGAAGGAAAACCCCAATAGAGAGCTGGAGGAAATGAGGCTGTAATGCACAAAGGCAATGGGAACTGGGGCATTTCTGAGGATTTGGCCTTAAAGCAGTGCATGAGGTCGCAGTGGTGAAGCAGGGCTTGGAGGTCCAGCCCTTACAGAGAGCTGGGCTCACTTCCTCCACCCCAGGACAGTGAAAGGATATGTACAGCAAAGGTTGTCACCTGGATTTAGGAGCTCTCCTGTATCTGACCCCACATCCCTCACCTGGGACTTCTCTTGACTTGGCTCAGCAAGGCTGAGCAAACAGAGGCAGCTCTGCATGTGAGCTTAAAGCAAACACAAAACCCCTGACAAGAAAAATGTGGGCTTTAACACGAGCAGGAGCAGGTTTTGAGCTGCTGAAGCAACCTCTCCTGGCAGAGCATATCAACTATCTCCAGCTGATAGATGCTGGCAATCAGCAGTGTTTGTGGAAGGGCAGCTCTCTGGGTAACCTTTACACACGGAGAGCCAAGACTGCCCTTTCTAGCTCGAGCCTGCCCTTCCTCTCACATAACATGCGAGAGAAGCACAAGAAGAAGATAGATACATCATCCAAGAGACCCCACAGGAGCAGATATCTCCTGTCCTTTGGAGGGACCAGCGTTGCTGTGGCAGATTGCTGTGAAATCCTCTCTCCTGGCTGTGGCTGCCACAGATATGTCAGGCCTCCCACTGTCTCAGCATTGCTGCCCAGAATTTGATGTGTCATCTGAATTTTCCTTTCAGGATCCCTCCAGTGAGACCTGGCCTGTGAGACACCCCTGTCCCAGTCACATGCCATTTCTAATCTGGGGAGAGAAAACAATCTTTGTGGACCTCAGTAAATTTAAATGTCCAAATAAATGTTTCTCTTTAAATTAAAACCACAAGCAGTATTGTCTTTTAAGCAGAAGTGGCCTTTTTGAAGTTTTTTTCTTTTTGTTTTTTGTTTTCCTTTTTTTTTTTTTTTTTTTTGTTTTTGGTCCTTGATGGGAGTCCACCAACAGAATGAAGAGTAGGACGCATTTTCCCACCAACACCACCAAAATGTGAGTGAAAGACATGGAGAAAAGAATTAAATTATTTTGAAATTTTCTTGAGACCCTTCTGCTTTATTTGCAAAATTAAAGATAAATGTGATTTCATACAGATTGAAACCATATGAAATGCTTGCTTTGGAGTCTTACTGGATCTAAATACTTACATTTTTATATGGTGTAGAGGGAAGAGGTAAAACACAGAAATAATGATATCAAAACCAAAATGAAAACTTTCTGTATCAGCTGGAACTTCCTTTTTAATAAAATGAAAATGTTTCACAACTCTATTTTCTAAAAAAAGCTAAAGAGAACCTGATCAAATTATAGTCAGGTTAAAATAAAACTTAAATAACAATGTTTTAGCAATTTATTAAATGAGATCCCCAGCATCCTGTTCTGATGAGTTCAGAGATGATCTATGTAAGAACAGCTTTAGGAGGCTCTGAAACACAGAACCTCTTAGGAATGATCTCCTGCCCCCCAAATCATCAGACGCAATAAAGTGAAATACCTGGAGTTAAACCAGCTTAACTAAGAGATGATGGATGTATCTAGGGCTTAGCTTGACCTGCTGTCAATCGTTTCATTTTATTGACAAAATTCTAAGCAGGTTTGTGGTAATTTGAAAGGGCAAGAAAATTACTTTTCCTTTAAGTTTGGATGCAAATAGTTTTTTTCCATTCTTCTCTTCCTCAGCCTTTACTTTACCTTCACTATTCTGAGAACTTGCACTATCAGAAATGATGTGCAGACTTTCCTGTTAATAGTTGTGGATCTTGAGTATCTCTCCTGATTTTTGGTTGATTTTTTTCCTGATTTTGACTGATTTTTGTCTATGGAAGAAAAAAAAAAAAAGAGAAGGATGTTCCTGCAGCTGATTGAAGTAATGAATGTTTGGGGGAAATGCTCTATATGCTGCATAATTCCAATTACAAGTTAACAATTGTTTGTGGATTTCTATCATGGGATATATAGCCTTTTGTATAATAAATCAATAGTCATAATTATGTGTACTTAGGAGATCCCAAGGCAATCTCTTTACTCAGCAAATCTACACAATAGGGCCTTTTTCCAGCTGGGCACTATGTCCAGATTCCCTTTGGAAAATGGTTACAAGCTTTTAGCTCCAACTTTGGCTCAGTTTGCATCCCACAGAAAGCCTGGCTTTGCTTTTGGAGCCCTGGAGAGGCTGAGAGAGGCATTTCACATGAATTTGGAAGTGTGCACCTTGACTGGGTGATGGATGCAGTGCCTGCACTGCCGGCAGATCACTGGTGTGTGGGAAGAAGAGCTTATTGCCAGCCAAAATACAGGTGCACAGCGCTGCTCCCGCAGCCTACGTATGACAGGCATCCAAGAAACGAAGGAAATGCACCGTGGGCTGTGATTAGGCCCAGTGGGCTGATGCTTCTTCCCTTTCTCTAAAGCTTCTTATGTTTTATGGAGTCATATTATCTCTTTTAAGAGCAATCTCGCTCAGGGTCACTGGCTAGCAGGGCCAGGCCAAGCGCAATAAAATAAGCTGGGCTGCTAATTGGAAGCAGATTGCTCCAGCTCTGTGGGTGCACATGGCAGGACATCGCACTTCCAAACCCGACACAGGCTCCCAGGCCCAGCCAGAATAAACTGGGTAGCAGTCATACCTCAGAATAAACTTCAGTAAGTTTAATAAATATTATATTTAAATGTGTGGGGCTCTGTGTGTAAACCACTGTGACCAAACTGGAGCTTGTGTTACGAGCACTGTGGAAATATCAGCATTTGGCTTTTTTAATAGCCCACTGTTTGTACTACCAAGCAACAAGCGCTCCAAATAAGAAGCCATAGCAGACCTCACCTCCTCCTGACGCCTACTGTCTAATGGAGACCAGATGCAGAAGGATATCTTGCCTGCAGTGAGTCAAAAAGTTGGGATGCATCCAAATGTAGGACCTGGTAATGCAAGGGACAACCACTTGCCTCTTTTGTCTGGGTTAATTTAGTCAGTCTGCCTTCTCTAACTTGCCTGATATGTTCTGGTTTGGGGAATATTTTGTTTTGTTTTTCTTCCCATTTCTGTCAAAATCTTTTTGACTGGAAGTTCCCCAGTAACTCCCTGTGTTATTTGCATGGTGACTTTAGTTCATGAACATTAGTTCATGCTCAGGTGTAGTCATCCTATTGAAAATGAACAATAGCAACTGCTTATGTTCAATGGCTGTTTTGGTTAATGAATTTATTCCCTTTGATCAGAAGACAAGAGGGGTTTTGGGTGAGGGAGAGCAGCGTGTCTGACATATGCCAGAATACACCATTCTCACTGGGAACCCAAAGGAGGAGAGGTTATATGAAAATATCCATCACTGGGTAAACATGCATTGGAAGTATTTACTCAGAAAACAAGTAATGAAAATGGCTTGCCCTCAAATTGGAGGATGCACTAAGTGGCCTCCTGAGGCAACAAAATATAAAGAGGTATTTTAAATGTTGATAGAACACCAAGATTAGCTAGGCTTGAAAGAAAATTTTAGTGTTTTCTATGGAGGACAGTGCTGTAATTTAAAATTATTTTAAAAATTAGAGACTCTAAAAAAAAGTAAGGGAGCTGAAAAAGGAAGGGAGCAAATCAGGAACAGGACAAGACACCCCACTTTGGCATAGGTATTGTCCCAACCAATACAACAAAAACTGATTAGACAGCAAAGTATGTAGGGGTTGCAGTGAGACAGAACCTGATCAGAGTCTGAAATATCACACTGTACTAAAGACATGGAGGTCGTGGAGATGTTATAAGACTTCCATGAAGGAATGTTTGCATCCTGCTTAACATTGGCAAAACCTGTAACTGTGCTTCAGTGCATGGAGAGTTGCTAGAAAGGGAAAGGCTGTGGAGAACTTTTTCTTCCTGATGTCCATCATGCACAGAGCAAGATGTAATCTGTTCATGGCCATTTTTCTTTTCAGATCTCTGTGTAAGCACTGAATTTGTTTTTTATTCTTATATGTGTTTGGTTAGAAGCACAGATTTTTTTGGATAGGTGTGGCTACAGATGTGTGTAAGCTTTATATAAAATGATGTGCAAAGGCAGCTGTGTGAGACTGTGAATGCAAGTCCCAATTAAGGGATACATGGACAATTAAGCACACTCTTCATTGGAGTGCAGAGTAGCCAGTTGCACATTCCTAGCAGCAAATGTGAAATTAAACCCACTTTGGTTACAACTTTAGCAATAAGCCAAAGTATCGACTTTCAGCTCTGCCAATGCACACCACCCAGGAGGCCAAGGAAACTTGGTGCTGATGTGCTGCAGCCAGATGTGCTGATCCACCTCCCCTTTTATGCACAAACCCCTCCAGTGTAGCCCTGGATCCTCCCCCTGCCTCTGTGTGCACCAGCAGGAGCCCCACTGGCATCAAGGTGGGAGGTGAAGCCATACAGCAGGAAAAGAAAAATCAGATACATCCTGTGGGTTTTCCTGAGCACTGAAATTTTGTCAGTGCATAAATCCTATTGATTTCCATGGTGTTTTAGAAAAATGCCACTTCAATCTGTGGACAGAAATGGGGGGTTCTTAGGAATCATTCACAATAGATAATAGAATGCTTTCTTGCACCTACCACAGCATCCCTCTGACCACTGACATTATCTGACTGAGCTGAGTGGTAGGAGAAGCAAAACTCTTAGAAGGAGATAAATGGCTATATTTGAGCACTGTATGATGAACAAAAGCCTGATAAATTAGTTGTTCATCCAGGCTGCCTTTCATCTCTGTGGGAAGGAAGGGTATTTCAGAGCTCTGTGATCTCCCAGCCAGGGAGAAGCTATCCCTGCCCTGCCAGAGGCAGCCAGTGCATTAGTCCCTGGGGCGTTTAAACAAAACCATCTCACAATTAGCAATTTGCTGTGTCCTCACCACTGCCTCTAATATGGGGATGTCAGAGGGTTGCTTCAATGTTGGTTCATGTCCTTTATGTTACTGCCCACAGCTCTCAGCTGTTGCCTCCAGCAGCTGGTATTGAGGGACCAGTTTTCTAAATGTTCCTTAAGCAGTGCATCCCTTTTTAATGAGAGAGGTCCCTTCCAATGAAAGGAAATCCAGTCTATAAAATGGAATTCCTCATGTCCTGTATGAGATTTTAAGGGTTCCCAAAATAGCCTTCACATGAATTATCATTGAGGTTGCAGAGGTTGGGATTGATACAAGGAAAACCTCACATCAAGAGGTCAGGATGGTAATGGCACAAGCTGATTTTACAAAAATACCATTATTTTGGCCATCTCAGGAGCCAAGTGATCTTTTGTGCTTTTGTGATTTTCTTCAGCCTTTAGATCAGAATCAGAAGGCAAGTTTCTGGCTAGTTTGCACAAACCCTGCATTGAGGCATTTGAAGCTGGAGTCCCTGGAAGCTGAGCTGGGATTCACCCTGGTTTAATTCCTCTACAGCCAGGCCATGTGCTCCTGCTCTCCAGTCCAGCTAACACACAGTGTTGCAGCTTCAGAGCTCAGGCTGAGGAGGTTTTACATTCAGTGGCATCAAAAAGTTCAGTTTGCTTGGGAACATAAACCTGAATTCCAATGGCAAATTTTGCTGTCACAGGAGAAGAATAGCATGCTTCAACAGGCAAAGCATGGCAAGGCAAGATAAGGAAATAAAGATATTTTTCATGCAGAAAAATCTCTGGAAAAGTTTATTTGGGGAGAATCAAAGTAGATTCTGCTCTAGAAGGTCAAGGTCTTGAGTTACATTTACTTTTTCCTCCTAGACATGACTCTAAGTAAGGAAATGTTTTTTGAGTAGATGGATTAAAGGTGCTTACCTCAATTTCACTGACAGACAATGGAAATTCAAATGGCATTTATAGATGTCTCCTTTGAAAATGTTGGCATTTTTTCTTGTAAGGTGTTAGAAAATCATTTGTAATCCAGCTCCAGGGAAATCTAGTCCTAATGGTTTCTTGTTTAAAGGTGTAATGATAACCAGGTTATAGGAGAAGCAAAGCACACCCCTATGGAATCTCTGCAATTGCAAGCAAAATATTAAACGTATATTATTATTGTTATTTCTTAAAAAGCAACTAAGCCTCACAAGTAAAAAGAGAATAACCTTTGGAACACCCTTTGCTGATTTTTTAGCTTTTTTTTTTTTTTTTTTGATTCTAGCAAACTCAAAGAATGAAAGCACAGTCTTGATTCATGGCATGTACTTCCCCAGTTCTCCTTTGAGTGCCTTGGCACCATCCCCCAATTAGTGCTGCTTGGTTAATTGGTGTATCACCACTTTAGACTCTGGAGAACTTGAATTAAGCTTCATGAATTTGACTTCCAAGGACAAGGGCTCTTAAAGGAACAAGAGCAACAGAGGGACAGCATTGATCAACAGCTCAGACAATTGAGATTCAAAAAATGCTGCACACAGGAATTGTTTCACAACACCAGGAAAAACAAGAGTTTTCAAGCTTCATGGGAGGGTGGTCTTTGCTTGAGACAAGGACCAAAGGGATGAACAATCCCAGGTTAAAACTGTCAAAATATTTATTTCTTGGTTTTGACCCCAGTAAGCCTGTAATTGGGAAATACATTTTTTCTAGTGAACACCCATTTGAAGTGCTATGTAGAGCTGGGAGGTGGCCAGAAGAGAACTCTTATCTGCTGCCTGCTCCTGGCTGACCCTAATAATCAGAGATGGAAAACAGCCCTACACTGGGTGCTGCTTCAGGGAATACCCAGGCAAACAGAATTTGCTTTTCCTAGAGAAGAATAAGCTCCCTTTTAAAATGGGGTTTATTTCAAGAGTCATGTCTGAAAAAATAGGAGAAATATCCAGGATACTTGTCAGCTCTTCTGCACCCATTGCTAATGATGGGCAAATTTGCCTTGGACAAAATAAAAGTGTCCCTCTGCTCCTCCCATCAGTGCCCACAATCCAAGCTTACAGGGTCACCACTTCAACAAATAATTAATTTTATTGTTAATATGAAGCACTTCTCCTGATTGTATCTATTAATGAGAAAAAAAATTAGGTTTTCCTATTATAAAATTTCCTATTGGTCCAATGACCAAACTGAAGGACTTTGAATCTTTTGCTTTTCCATTTTTACCACGTGGTCCTCCTGTGGATTTAGGGGCTCTTCTGGTCTGACCAGAGCCCCTAAATCATCCCTGGGAAGTGGCTGCTCTGAGCAGTCCAGAACGAAGTGTGAAGCTCTGTGGTGGTTGCTGTGGTTTTTTCTCTCTGTTTTGCAGGGCTCAGCTCTTTTCTGGCATTCAGTAAATGACAAATATGTCCATTTAGTGTGGTTTTGTAGGGAGGTGTGAATTGTGTCTGCTGATACCTGTATGTTGGTTTAGCCTTTTCAGTGACTCATAAACTCATTTCCACCAAATATGATGGAAGGATGGGAGTATTGAACATAATTGTTCTTCTACAGACTTCATGAAATTCAGCATGTGGGAAGGAAAGAGAAACCAGAATTTGTGTCTCCTTGGGGCACAGTTTAGTGATGGACGTGGCAGTGCTGGCTGAGCAGTTGGACTTGGTGATCTTAGAGGTCTTTTCCAACCTAAACAATTCTATAAGATCCAGTCTCTGTGGTTTCTTTGACAGCATCCAGTTGATGTGCCTGATGTCCACCCCAGCCAAGCTGCACGTGGGCCATGCCAGTGCTGCCATAATGTGAGCTGCCTCTTCCTTAGGCATATCTCAGGGAATGTGGGGCAGAGCTGGGGTCTGTGAGTGTGATCCAGGAGCACACAGAACAAACAATTCCTTTGAAATGTATTTTTTCCAGAAATCAGATTGGGATGCAGCTCAGTGTGAAAAGAAAAAGGAAATTAAATATTGGTTCTGTTGAAGCCAATAGCAAGATTACTAATCTTGAATTTTGGCCACTCTCTGTAACAATGTGGCCAAAGAAGAAGTTTTTAAGAATAAAAAATTGTGGATAAAACCCTTGCCATAGATAACACCCCAATAATGTGGGAGGTGATTCAATCCAGTTTCTCTTTGGGAACTACAGCTTGTAAATGCAAATGGATTTTTGTCTGTCTTTCTTGAGACTCCATTGCCAACACAAACTTAAGTTTTTGTCCTCTTAAACTCCTTGTTTTGCCTCAGATGAGTTAAGCTAATTCTTACTTTGGACCTGGATGAGGGATGAGTGTTGGATGGGACACAGGGCCTTGTGCTGCCAGAAGACCTCAACAGGAGAAACACCCACCTGCCTTGGATACTCATCTCAGGGCACCTGAATCTCCTTCTGGAGCTGCTCATCCCTTCCTGGGACTCTGAGGGAAGCCCTGAGGCTGGCTGGTTCCCTCACTTTTAGGCAGCTGGGAGGGGATTATCTGTTCACCCTGGGGAATGCTGGAGAGATTCAGTCTGGTATAAAAAAAGCTTGAGAAATCTCCACGGGGAACATTTTATGGTGGAAAGTAGAGAGCAGCAACCTTCACCTGACTTTTTCTGAGGTTCATCACCAGTATTTACAAAGCAGTAAAGGTCAGCACCATTCTGTGTTATGCACTGGCAAGAGAGCAAACTCACTTGGTTTTGGAAATGTGAGATGTACTTGGTGTTTAAAAAGAAGTTTTCCTCTTAAAAAAAGAAAATGAGCTTACTCTTTTCCAGCATTTAGGAACAACCATCAGCCATTAGCTGTCCCTCCAGCTTTTAATGCATATGATCAAATACTTGAAGGCATTTCTGGAGTGCTCAGAACTATTTCAGTGAAAGTGGTAATTACAGAAATGATGCTGCTTCCAGCCAGCAACTCCCCACAAGATGAGAGCACCAGACAGCCCCTGGCCACAAGTACCAGAAATTTGAAAGAAAATAAAGGGTTCATTTGAAAAAGAGAAAGATCATAACTTTATAAAAACGCTATTATTCAAAGAAAAATACTTCCTTATGAATTTGCAAAACCACTCTAGGCTTCAGGTTGTTTTTTTTCCACTCCCCAATTGCAATTAATTCTAAGCCATGAGATAGAATATACAATAACATCAACTAGTTCCCCAAAGGCTGTCACTTCACCCTGCTGTACCAATTGGTTTTCAGGATTACACCCTGCAGACTTTGAAGGTGCCTGAGAGAAAACAGGTTAAATGCTGCTTCCTGGATTTTATCTCTACTGTAAAAGAAACTTTATTTATTGACATGTCACTACTACCTGTTTGTTATTTCAAGGAAGAAGAACTTTTGGTCCATTTATTTTCTTTCAGTTCCTCTCAAATAATACATAAATTTGTTCCAAATTTAAAAACTGCTGAAGAGCTGACTGGTTTCGTGTGTATTTTTTTTTCACTCTTCTGCTCATTTTATCTGTGCAAAATGCTCTTGGTTTTGTGTGCGCAGTGAAAAGCCACCATCCTGCTGAAAGCTGTCCTGGAGTCTTTCTTTGCAGCAACCTGTCCCTTTTGTACATAAGAGTGAAACAACACCTTTGTTTCAAACAGAGTTTAAAGGTGGAAAAACTATTTCATGGCTGGTATTTTAGGTTTCTGCTGCAGAGAAAAAGAAGAGCTGCAGTTCAGAAAATCTTCAGGACAGTCTTGATTTCCCAAGAGTTTCAGATATATTTGAACTTTCATGTGCTCTACATCTGGACCAAGACTTTGGCTTGTAACTGTACAGGATTTTGTCAGTAAAGCATCAGAGCTAATGCAAGAGAGCTGTTAGGCTGATTTGGTTTAAAAAAACTCATGCATCTCATAGTTTATGGCTGTGGAAAATAAATTGTCTGTGAAAACTGGGTTCACTTGCTGCTTTTTTGTATGTTTGTTTGTTTGTTTGTTTGTTTTTCCTGGGTTTTCTGGTTTTGTTTTTTTTTTTTTTTTTTTGTTTTGTTTTTGGGGTTTTTTGTTTGTTTTTTGGTTTGCTTGTTTTTTATTTTAAGGACAGGCAGGCCAGAAGAGGCTTTACATGAACCTTAAGTCTCCCTAATTCCTGACTGGATAAACTTGCTTTCTGGCATGAGGCTGAGAACTGTTTCAAAGCTGTAAAGTATTTTCTTCTACATGTGTCACACAGGGAAGCCTCTTCATACCTAGAACTGAGACTGGAAATATGCCATAATCAACCCCTTCCTGAGGAGAAAAGAATGCTAAGAGTATTTCTCAAAAAGCCCTGGAGTGTAGTTTGCTTCATTTATCCTAGTATTAGGCAATCTCTTTAAAAGAGATTAAAGAGAACTGTCTATTATTATTATTATTATTATTATTATTATTATTATTATTATTATTATTATTATTATTATTATTATTATTATCAAATTTCTCACTAGAACAGGTTTTTCCCCTGGAAAATTTACCATATTATCTGATGTGTTTGCCATATTATTGGTGGTTTTTTTCCCATGCAGGATAAAAGAATAAATAAGCTTCTACATCAAATTTGCACTTTATTACTAGTAAGAAGCTTATTTACAGGGATAGGTTAGAGGGACGAAGGAGTTTACAATGGAAAGAATGACACTTGGGTTCTTTTCTGATAAAAAGAATGTTTTGTACAGCATGACAGAGCTGTCTGTACCAAAAGGCTCCTTGAGCTTGGTAAAGAAAAAAGGCAAAGTTAATTTGTGATAATGATAATGACCCCTATTACCAGCCTGTTTAGAACAGACCAATGGGCTGGGCAATTGCTTTTGCTCCTAAAGTCCAAATCTGGCTGCACGAGGACATTGGCTCCATTCTAAGCCCAATATGTTTCTCCAGAGTGAAGGAATCTCATCCCTTGCCTGTGACCCATGTTCAGGCAGAGATCCTCAATTACCCCCAGGAAATTATCCTGTCAGGAATGTACCTTAAACATCGCTGCTCTGTGGGGTTTATGCCCGAGTCCAGGATCCCAGGAACATTCTATCTGTCCTCTGGAAGACATAGCCTTGAATCCTCCTCCCAAAAGGTCTTCTGTGTCCTTTCTTTCAAGAACTAAGGAGAGACTCATCTTTTCTCTCAGAGCATCACTGTGACAGGATGGCACTCACTTTAGAGTCCTCCTCAAGGTGTTCAAACCGAGGCTGTAACTTTTCCAGGAGGGAGAAGAGATGAATGTTTAACACTTGGGGAGTTATTGGAAGAAGCAAAAGATTTATGAGACCAGAGAGAGCATGGATGAGCCTGACTCTGACCAGTGGGGTGAGTGTTCCAAGAGTTGCTTGATGCTTTGTTCAAGTATTTTACATTACATTCCACAAAACACAGAAACCATTTTTTGAGAAAATGTCAGTATCACGGTCTTGATCTCCCACATAGAGCCCTTAGGTTATAATGTCATGTTTACTCATTTCCACATGTTCACAGAAATCTTTCATTTTTGTACATAATGGCAGAACTCCTACTGGATAAAAGGATGCTGCTTCCCATTCAAGTTAGCTTGAAGCTGGCAATTAGGGCACTCTTCAGAGGAGGAAGGAATTTGAGGGAGTCTCTTAGGCAAGGACAAGAGCAGAACCTTTTTTTCCAGACTCTGAGTGTCTTCACACCATTCAACTTCCACCCAGTTGGAAGGGTAAGCTGGGTTTGGTCAGGGATTTTATGATTGAATATATTCTTCTGCATTGGACAGAGACACAATTAATAGGACATATTTCTGTGCCATATTTCTGCTGGGCTTTTTCAGATGTCTTGAATGCCTTAGGGCATCTTTCACAGGTTGTTTATCATCCAGACTTTCATTCACACAGTGGGTACTGTCTATCTTCCAGCCCACACTGGAAGATATCAAATGTCCTTGCCAGGGAGCAGTTGGATGAAAAATCCACTTCTGTCTTCCCATGGCCATCGACCACCCCAGGATTTCAGCTGTGCTGTACCCAGGCAGGAGGAGGGACTTTACAGTATAACCAGAGCCAGCAGATTTCACTCCAGACAGCAAGAGCTGGATACAGTTCTGATTTCTGTATTCAGCTGAAGAACATAAAAACCATGATAACAGAAGTAGGGCTTTTTCACTCCTGATTGTGGTTTTATTAGGCATAATGTCCAATTTTCTTTGAATATTCCAATCTGAGCACACACATTTTGCTGTAACAGTTCCCTGTGAGGCAGATGTCAGTGGCTCACAGTTTATGGCTTGGCATCTTCATCACTGTACAGATATATTGATTTTGTCTCTCTCCTCAATAGCTCTACATGAATGAGGCTTAACATGCCAGTGAGGTGAATGATAACACAGGGCTGACACCCTATCAAATTACCCTTTACAAAGCTGTAACATATGTCCAATACCTGAGCCTGTGTAAGCCCTAAAACATGATACTCTGCGAAGACATGTCCAAGATATAAAGGGGAACTCCTGTGTTTGGATACAGCACAGGTCTGAAGGTTTCTTTTTCCTTTTTCTCTCCCTGCAGCTATCACTGGCAAAGAAATCAGACTGACATCTACATCTCTGCTACTAATGTGTTTAAACAAAGTAATTTGCCTAATAAATACATTATTTCTGATTGCAAATAGAAAATTATTCCATATTAATTGCTCATCAGGGGCTGTTGAAGTTTGTGGACTTAATCTTGCCTGACTGTGGAGGGGTTTATGTCTGAGTCAATGTCCAGAAATAATTTTCATAGTCAACAGAGATAAAAAATCTCTTAGAAAGTGTAATTCATATTATCCTGTAATGTTCAATAGTGGCTACATGATTGACACCCTAAAAATGCCTCTGTCCATTGACTACACAGACAGCTTGTACAGGGTCTAGCTCTGTTGTTGACATCTACCACAGAGGCACCCAAAGTTGAAGTGGGGGATTCATCCCACCTTGGAAGTCTCAGTGGCCGCATATAAAGTGTCTGCTGCTATGAATAATCTTTGGAAACAGCCAACCAAGTTAACTTTCCCTTTTCTTAGTACTACAATGGAGTAGCCTTGGTTCAAGGAAGAGCTTTCACTACAGACTCCATCTCCTCAGCCCCTATTTCCATCTCAAAAATTCTGCACCCACCCAAAGAAAGAAGATGGAGCTCCAGTGGTCGGCTGAGGCTCCTAAGTGCTACAGAAACAGCAAATGCTGTTTGCAGAAAACAGCACAATAGAACAGCAGAGACTGCCCCCATCTCTAAGGTTTTCAAAATGTGCCAGAGAGGTGCTTAAAAGATGAGGGAAACAGGTTATGTTAAAGTCATTTATTTGCTATTTGTCGAGACTGCTTCTTGCAAATGCCAAGGAAAGATGGAGAGCTGGGATTATTCATGAAGCAGATTAAGGAAAATCCACGTCAGTGAGAGCAGAAACCCAATATCAATATTTGTAGAGGATGGCACCCACAGTCATACATGGCATGGGAAATAGGAGGAGGCAGTGATGCTGGAAAATAACCCAACCTCCACATGGCACTAGGGAGTGCTACGTTCCCATCCCTGCCTGGGAGAGAAATTCATCCAGCTCTTTCAAAATCTCCCTTGAGCACTGGAGCAGGTGCAGAGAAAAATACCCAATACAAACCAACCAACCAACAAACAAAAACCCGAAACCCGAATGATTTGATGATTGCAGGAAATGCAGTGCAGTGGGCCCCTCAGTGAACTCAAGTTCCTTATTTCAATTTATCAGAAAAGTTGAAAGAGGATTTCACCGTAGTGTGTAATTAATTGTTTTTCTTCAGGAAGAATGTGCTGCCTGTTTGGGGCAGGAAGGCAATTCCAAACTGGAAATAAGGCACATTCTAACTGTGAGGTTGATTAACCATTCCAATGAACCATGGAAAGATTGATAGATCCCTTCATTTCTCAATGTCTTCAATTAAAGCTGGATGACTTTCTGAAAGAGTTGTTTTAGCCAAACAAAACTTGTTGGAAAATTTAAAGGCTGCATAGTACAGGAGTTGCTGAGGACTTTTCCACAGGGAAAGGAGATTTATATGCTCACTCTGTAGTTTATTATTTCTGTTTACGTTCTGTAGAAGAGCTCAAATGCAAGAGAGATGCTTGAGATAAGTGCAGAAATAAACAAACCAGGACTAGGCTATCTCCTGAAGATAAATATAAGCTGAAGTAGATGTGGCTAATTCAGATATAGAGTTTATCTCAGTGAATCTACAATGTGAAACTCTTCTGGAGTTTTTTATTTAGACACCCTTATAGATCTTATTTGACTACTTAACAAAAGAAACCAAAAAACCAACTTCAAAAGTTCAGAGTTGCCATAACCAATAACTAACAGATTTGTCTCCTTTCTCTCTGATTTATAAGTTCTCTTAATCATAAACATTCCTCCAGTTTTGCTAGCTGACCCAAATCAAAAGGACAAGTCAAAGATCATTGTTGCACATTTTAAAATGCAAGACTGTCTCCTTCTCAATAAAACATGATGGATTCATGGTCCAGCATAGAATTCACAATCATAAAGGCGGGTGATAGAGGTTAACCACCACATTGCAAATACCAGGACTTTGATTCATAAATTGAAGAATAAAACATACTTAAAGCAAAAACATTGTTTGCAATTTCGTAAACTACTGACCTCCCTCAAAGCTGGACCTGCCTTTATGCTGTTTGTGAAGAACCTGATTCCAAAAGGAAACAAAGACTAAATTGGCTGGACTCTGTATGAGGGTGCCACTGTTTAAAAGTCAAATCCAGTTGCCTTCTATTTTTTTTCTTTACACCTTACTGTGAACATCAAAGCAGACAGGTCTCTTGATATATTTACCAACAGATTTACATAGTGACTCAGGGATCTTGAAGACTCATATTTGTGGCCAGAAATTATCCCAAACAAACAAAGAAACAAAAAACAACTCAGGACTGCAAAAGGAATATTTTCTGTGCTTTTTTTTTAGAGACATATTTATTTTAACTTTATAATTGTCATGATGAGGTGGGAAATTCCCCCCTTTTCATTTTTAAAAAGCTAGACAATCTAAAGCCAAATGTGCTGATAAGAGCAGTTGTCATTTCACTAATATTTGTGTTGTAGAAATTTCCTCTGGATTGCAATATTTATCTTCATTTTTGCACCTCTCTTTCTGTGGGATAATCCAGAGTGGAGACAAAATAGATTGGAAGGAGATGGCAGAAGACCTACCGGCTGCAGAGAGTAACCTGCAAAGAATCTGTAATGGAGCTATGTCTGCTTTTGTTCTCTTACTTTCCTTCTGCAACATAGAATAATAATAATATTTACCCTAATTATATTTTTATTCTTCTTCCTTTTCAAGAGATTTCTAGTACTTTCTCAGAGAAACTGTTTAGGACTAGCCTCTGCTACCTGCAGAGTCCTGAGGGACAGACTGGGACCATTAACTTAATTTTGGATGAGTGTGTGTACAAGGTAAACATATCCAAAAAAGCAGTGTGGATGCAAGGATCACGCTGCAATTCCCCATAGCTTAAATGAGGATTCTTTATATCAAAACAAGAAGTTAATTAATACATGTGGGCATTTGAGGATCAGATTCTACATACCATTCATATGGACTTGATTTAAGTCTTGAAATTAATTACAAGTGCTGTTAAAGGAGTCTGTTTCTAGTGGGAACAATGCAGTGATAACTTTTGTAGTTAGAGTATGCAGAAAGTTATGACTGGCTTCTCACAAATCAAAAATTGAAATAAAAAGGGATGACTAATGTCTTGAGGAGAGTTTGCCTCCATCCAACCTGACTCCCTGGTGTTGGCCTTGCAGTGCTAAACCCAAATCTGAAGGGAGGAAAGGATGCTCCAGGTCCACTTTGTGTGTGAGGAGGGTGATGAGATTTTCACTGTCTGAAAACAGCTCAGTTTTGCCAGTTTTCCACCTCAGGATGAACCCATCTCATCTTGCTTGTGCCGAGGAGCAAAACAGCTTTGGAGCTGTATAAAACTTGGATAGGTGACCACATGGAAAACTTGGCCATTGTGGGAATAGATCAAGGACTCAAGGGAAAGCCCTTGGTAAATACAAGGCCACAAGCACTGGGTGTTTTTGTCTTCAATATTGTTTGAGGGTTTCCTGGAAGTTCAATTCAAGGCCAGACTTGCTGTCCTTAGGGACAGTACACCAAGGCCATAAGCTGTGCAAGGAGGTGGGTGGGTGTTGGGGCATTTCAGAGGAGATGCCTGAAGAAGCTTAAACCTTTGTCTGCAGTTATCCAGGTTTAATGCCTCTGAAACCTTTTGAATGAGGGGGGAGACAAGCCAAGAGCATTCCCTACAGGCTGTGTAGAACTGTGACTGATTTGCCCTGCTAAACTAAAGCTCAGCTGTCAGGATAAAGAAAAGAGGAAGGTTTTCTATGGCCCAGCTCCTGCAGCAGGTATAAGGCACCGTGGGTGAGAGGACATCTCATGGTAAGGATCACTCTATGTACTCATGAACCAGATTCTTTCATTGCAACCTCATCTCAAGACTCTGAGTCAACCCAAAGTCCCCAAAACTGATCCAGATTGTGCCCAACAAAATGCAGCTTTGGACCAGTATATTTAATGAAACAGCTGAGAAGGCAGCTGGAAGTTTTGTGGGGCAGATCCCATTCAGTTCTTGACTTCAGCCTTCAGGGTTATGAAGGAGATGTGTCCATGAGCCAGCTACTGCAGCTGGTGCTTGTTGGTGACTCGGAGACAAGTGATGGAGTCAGGTACCCCAAGAATTCTGGTGGGACATCTGGGTTAACTAAACAAATATCCAATGGAAAATAAGTGAAATAGATCTTCTAAACAAGATCCCAGTTCAGCTTCCAACAATGTTCTTCATAGAAATAATTAATAAATTAAATATCCAATGTGATGCCTATACAGCTTACAAATCAATTTTGCTTTAAGTAGAAATTTGGACTTGTTTAGACCTTTCCTCCACTGGATATTTTTATGTATTTTGCCATAAGCAAAGTAAAAAGAAGTACTGACTCTCCTTAAAAAAAAAAAAAAAAAATAGTTTGGATGCAAATTCACTGACCTGTGTTTGTCAGATGAAAGCAAAGTAAATGTGTGTCTGTGGGGAAACTCATTACTGTTGTGCTTGGCCTCCAAATAAAGAAAATCTTTTTTTCAAGTGTTGAATGAGTTTCGGTGCTGCCCACGAGGCTGGCACTTTACACCCGTGTGTGCAGCCCTCTCCTGTTTCAAATTCACCATATTTTGGATATGGTAAAAAGATTTGTTTTTTTTTCTCTCAAATATTTTGCTTCCTCTGGGCCTAGGAAAAATAATTAACAAAGGAATTCTCTCTGTCACTCACGCTTTGCAAAGGCATGATATGTTTTCAACTCTCTCATAACTAAGTGTGCTAATTTTTTGGAAAGGTTTCTCTTATTCTTCTTGTAAGTAGAATGTGCTGGTAGCCAAAACAAACACAGAGAGAAGCCAAGGAAAGAATAAGATATATCTATTAGTATGAATGATCCAACAAGGGAAATCTCCAAAAACTACTGTAAATGCTATAAGATTTCAGATGGCAAACTCATCCAAAATTAATGATTAACAAAACATTCAGTTCTTAAACACCAATAGGATAAAAAGAACAGGTTCCAATAGTAAAAAATAATCCTTTTTTAGTGTGGAAGGTTTGTCTTGTGGTTAATGCACTGGCCTTGGAGAGTGAGGTTTAGCACTTCTCTCTCCAGAGTGGCCCTGTGAGAGTCAACTGACCCTGTTGTGTCTTTGTTCTTTAGCAGAGGATGGTCCTGGTGGTTCTTTCTTATCTATTTACTTCTCTTAAGTAAATCTCTTCTTGCATCACAACCTTTCTGCTGTCATATCTACATGGTGTCTTAAACAGGAGGCCTAATCTTGCTCTGAGTTTTCAGAGTGGGTTTTTTTTTCCAGTTGGATACAGTTGGTTGTTTGTGTAGGACTCCAAAATCAGATATTTTGTAAAAAGTCAGAATGCTGAGAGACAGCTTCCATACTGTAAAAGCATCTCAAAATCTCAGGATCTAGTTAAACTCCTAGTTCCTCACACGTGCAGCTTTGCACAGGAAAGGAGCCAGATTGCCATAACAATCTATATCTATTTTGCAAATTGTGACAGGTTAAATGGTAGCCTTTGGAAAAGTGCTTAGTAAAATATTCAGGATTATGTATCCATCACAGGTAATGCATTCTCCCCATGCAGATGAAAGCTATAAAAAAATTACCTTTTTGCTCTTCTCAGTGTCTTTGCTATTTGCAGAGAAGAAAAGAAACAGTAAAACCAGCATGACCTGTACTGCTATTTTTGCATGCAAGGGACCTAAGAATATCCTATTTCATGTGAACCATTTGGTTTGAATACACAATCTATTGACCAATCTAGTGACCACACACATGTGAAACAGGCACTATGCGTTGTTGCATGACAGTGTTTCTGAAAGGAGGCAAAGTCTGCATAAACACTGCCCATCCATGAAAGACTGAAAATGAAGCAGCATTTCAACAGGAAGACGTGAGCAAGGTTTTCTGACACAGCCAAGCTGAGCAGTGCATTGGTGAGGGAATGGTGTGTGCTGATGTTTCCCTTGAACAGCTCACCAGCTGGCTGAAACCAGACAGAAAATGTCCAGAGAGCCACCCCAAGAAAGTTACCAGGGGTGGAGCTGCCCTTTCACAAGTACAGCCACCAGCCCTGCTGCCCTGCCTCTGTTTTCCCTTAGCTGTCAGTCTGATACTTAAGAAAATCTGCTGGGCAGTGCAGATTTTATAAACTACTTTGTAAAACAGCCAAAGTGCTGTTTTGCCCTTGACATCTTTCTTATTATTTAAATATATTGTAACTTCCATTCACAAGCCTTAGCTGCTGTTCTTGTATGTCCTGAACAAATGGCTGATAAGAGGAAGATGTGAAATGTAAATTAACTTTTTACAAGGACATGGGGTAATGGTTTTAAGCTGAAGGAGGGTTGATCTAGATTAGATAAAAGGAAGGGTTTTTTTTTACAATAAGGGTGTAAAACACTGGGAGAGGTTCCCCAGAGAAGCTGTGGATGCCTCATTCCTGAAAGTATTCAAGGTGAGGTTGGATGGGACTTAGAGAAAAATTGGTCAACTGGGAGGTGTCCCAGCCCATGATGGGGTGGTTGGACCAGATGAATTTTAAAAGGCCCTTTCCAAGTCAAATTGTTGTATATTTCTGTGATTCCTGGATGGGATGGATGGGAGAGTAGAGGAGATACTTTTCAGTCTTTAATCTGAATGTGGAGCAGCCAGGATCCCAAAAGTCATTTGCTGCAAGGGCAGTGCTCACGGATAAATCACAACGAGCATCTGCTGGGGCACAGCTCTGCAGCTGGCCCACACATTTCTCTTGTCTTCAGTCTCTGTCTTATGCCCCCTCATGCAGAGTGTCGGGAGATGCCCTGTCTCAGCTGGAGCCAGAGCAGCTCATGCTGCCAAGGGCAGCCCAGGAGGGATTTCCCAGGCCAGGCAGTGGGAGGACACCAGGAAACTTGTCTGCCCTCTGCTAACCTGACCCACCTTTCTCCTGCCTGACCTCCCTGCAGTTACCACAGACTTGGGCTTGGCTACATCTCTGTGTTTAATTATTTTTCTTTAAAATGCGATGTTTTTTGTTTTTTAAGTGGGGATTGACGAAAGCTGTTGCTGTTCTTATTCTTCCTTCCTATGAACTGAAGTGATGACAACAGAGTTTCTAGTAAATTATAACATAGGCAGTCATTTCCAGTTTAGTTTTGAAGTTGGACTACATTTTATTTTTTTTTTTTTTTGGAAGGGTAGAAAATACAGCCAGACAAGATTTAATTAAATACTTGTATTTCATAACTGTAATTTATGTAGCTCAGTATGTCCTTTCCCATGGGTTTGTTTGGACACAGGGAATTTTTAGCTTTCAGGTTAGACAAGGAGAGCTCAGTGTGTCCACAGGGCAGGTAGAAAACAGGCAGTAGCAATGCTGGCCTGCCCACACTGTCCTCTTCACTGTCTTCACCCCAAGTAGCCACCTCTGAGGATGAGAGTTTAGCTTCCAGGCCACTTAGAATCTGATCTCTTGCTGAGCCTGCCAGGACTGTTATGTTTACCAGCTAAAACAAGCCAACCTATTTTAATTCTATCTTGTAATACTGTGACTCAGAAATAATTCCATATGGCTGCAGTCTTGCTGCAGCTCTTTATGGGCTGGACCTGGATCTTGCTGGTATCAATGGAGAGGGTCCCAGTGGTTCCAGTGAGTTTTGGAACAGGCCTGTGTACACGTGTGAGGCCTAGGAAAGGATGTATGTGATGTGTTATCAAAGCTGTCACTGCCCACCCCACCTACAGCCCAGCTCCTGCTCCTCACCACCTACGGTCCTCTGGTGGTGCTGAGATCTAAGAGGACGTAGCCACTGGCATGACTGATGTTCTGTCCTTGTGCCTTCCTACACCTGTGTTTGCTGCTTCCCAAGACCTGGGCTAAGTGCTGGGTCCAGCTCTTCCCATGGAGAAATCACACTCTTACCCATAGCCTCTGCCCATGCCTTTACTGTAGGGATACTGAAATGAGAGACTTATCTCTCTCAAACTTCTCTTCTGCACTGTCCTAGCAATTTATTATTATTTTTCCTAGCAATTTAACACCCACACATTGCTCTGTAGTGACTGCAAGAGCTACTCTTGCATTTCTTCAGATCAGCTGAAGAACACTGCAGTTTTTCTGCCAACCATCCCAGAAATGAGTAAGAAAATAATTATATTTCCATACATACTCTAATGCCTAAATATTTTGTGTGTGGACCTCATTCTAAGAACACATATGTCAGACAGCCTGGAAAATGCCAGTTCTGGCATTTCTGTGTGATGAGAATAAAGGAGGAGTTAGTTCATGTGATTTCTGTTGATAGGTCAGCATGGAAGGAGTTTGCTAATGCTTCTTGGATACCTCATGGGCTGGTACATTCAATTCTTCATTTCACAGAGGGAAGAGCTGGCAGGGTAGGGAGTCACACAACTCTTCTTTTGTAGAGGTGATTCCTATGGGAGAAGGTTGGAGACTGTGGCCTGATTATTGGGGGGAAATCTCACCCTGTTGCAGGGGATAAATAAAGGATTTTGGTCTTTTGTGGCCTTTCATGACCTTCATTACCTTTTACTTGTTTCATTACCTTTTACATCTTCAGCTCCTGAAAAATTAATTGTCTGGGAAAAGCACAAGACAGTTACTCAAAGGGACTCTCAGCCCCTGTGGGACCTGCTGGCTGAACACATTCTGTCATCTCTCTTTCCTGGCTCCCAAATATCAACTTTCCTCCTTGACAGTTTGTGTTTTCACAAAATTGCTTAGCCTCATACTTATAACTGAAGGATGTTCCATGAAAAGAAACAGTGAATGATGTTCCCTATAACAGATGATAGTGAATATCACCAGACAAAAAGGAAAAAAAGGTAAGAGGCTTCAGTAGACATAGTCAAAATATGGCTGCAATTTGCGAGGGGAAAATAATAAATGGACCTTTGGCTGTGCTGAGATTTTCTCCTTTTTTATTTTGTCCAGGAAAATTTTTAGTATTAGGAGCTGTAGATAGCACACATAGTTGGGATGGGACATCTATTCCAGATGTTGAACCCTGGTCTTGCATGTTGCAGGGAACCACCAGATTCCTTCAAATTCTATTGATATTAGTGAAAACCAGGGGAACTCAGCAGCTTGAGGGGCTGTGCATTAGTGACTGGTTCAGGAAAAGACATCAGTGTCTCAAAGTTATACATCACAATACTTAACCCTAATGTGCTTTGGTCTGTGAAGATTTTACATGGAATAGTTCAGGACAAAAGGCTGAAGTAAGCTGGGAATCATAATGAGAAGCTACATCACTTCCCAGGCTGCTGAGCTTTCCCAAGCTGCCTCATTGGCAGATTTGTCTCTTGATGCCCGTGTGTTCCACTGCTGGCCACGTTCAATCTGAGTGCAGGATACCCCAGCCAGTAGCCTGTAGCACACAGAACCTTTTCCCAGGGAAAGATACTGGTAATAAAATACTAATTTTATTATTTGAATGTACTGGAAGCCAACGTTTCTGGTGAACTGCTGTGGAGGAGAAGACATCCCAGTAAGGCAGATGGAGGACGTCACACTACCTGTGGCAAACAGCCATGGAGGTCACTGGCAGAAAGAGTCTGTTAGGACAGGAAAGTAGGGAAAGGCAAGGAGGGAAAAGGAGAAGAGAGTAACATATATTGGTATGCACTGAATTTTTAAAGCTGCTCTTTCATGTGGGTCTGGGGCTGATCAAAGTGGTGGGAGAACCAAGGGACATGAAATGTCCCAGCTGAATTTGTAAATAGCTGGGTGTTACACAAGTCTGTTGCTTTGCTGGACTTGCTTTTCAGAGGAGCTGTGAACTCCTGACTCCTGCTGAAGGTGAACTATTGTCTAAAGCCAAGGTCCTTGCATTTTGAAACAAATCCTGCCTGTTTTCCCCCTTTCTTCTGAGAAATATCTACACTCTGAAACTATCAAAGTTTGGTTCCTATTTCTGTACAGGATTAACAAAAATTTCCTTGCTCAATATTGCAAATAGTGGCTCCACTTTTTGCAATGTGACTGATGATGGGCTAGAAACTGTGCAACAAGGCTGCAAGTTTTGAAGGCAGATTACATGTCTTGGTTCTTCTTTCTAAGGATTTACTGCAGTTTTAGTGAAAGAACAGCAAAAACATTGCTTGGAACCTGCCGCAGAGCAATTTATAGCAGCTTATAACCGTAATTCACAGAAGTTTATTATATGACCTGCTTTATGAAAGTTCACTATTTGTTCAGCATTTAGTGCTCACAGACTTGGCCGAGTTTCCTGCAAGCTGGATGCTGAACATCCGGTGAACTTTGTTTATGAACACTGTATATTGTGGTTAGGAGGCTTTGGAGCCACAGGTCACCACCCAGTTGTGTGCAAGCTTAGAGCTCACTTGCTGGGGGAGTGGAGGCATCCTGTGCAAGGATTTAGAAATAATAATAATAGTAATAATAATAATAGTAATAATAATAATAATAATAATAATAATAATAATAATAACCAATGTAATAAAACAATAATAACATTATTAAAAATAATATTAACATAGATTGTTATTTTATTATTGTTAGTAGTAATAGAAGTAGTAGTAGTAGTAGTAGTAGCAGTAGTAGTAGTAGTAGTAGTCCCCCTCTACTGTGATTGAAACAAAAGCTTGAAACACAAATAAAAAAGAAGAAAAGTAATCCCACCCACAGTGCTTGAAACACAGATGAAAAAGGAGCAACTGCTGAGGACAAAGGTGAGGACAGTGCTCTCACTCACTGAACTTGTTTCATCATCCTTCTGTAGGAATTCCTCAAAGGTACTTCTGGGGGCTTGTGAGTAGAAGAGAAAATCATGGTTGGCTGATCCCAAGGCAAAGAAACTGCTAGAAAACTAAGGAGAATGTGAAAGAAAACTCTTCTGCTGTTTAGTCTTCCTCTTTTGTTTGGCTGTGGTTTATGGCACAGTGATTAACTACAGGCTCTTTTCCAAGCTGTTTATTTTGGAATGGTGCTGTCACTGTCATGTCTCAATTACTGTGTATATCTTGTTTTCATCTTGAAGAAGCCCAAAACAAACTGAAAACTTCACAGACTTATAGTTCATATATTCAGCTGTGGATGCAGGGAGAGAGCCCCAAACCACTAAGTTTATGTGTAAAATGGACCATTTGCACAAACATTCCTGCTGGGAAAATTGTGTCTGTTCTGCATAAATAAGTGGTAGGAAGTAGAGTCTGCTCTGCCCCTGCTCTGGGGTGCAGTGCAAGGGTTTGGGGCCCCTGTAGCAGACCTGTGTGATACCTCAGAGACAGATCCTTCACTGTATGATGGCAGCCTGTGTGTCTGAAAGGTGTCAGCAAACTGAGCATCTAGTGCATGTGTCTTCCCACCACTGGAAAGTAGTGCTGAACTTGGGCAGCCCAAGAGGCTGATTTATATCCTGATATAATAATATAATAATCACTGAGAAGGTGAGCTTAGAACTCAGCTGCTGAGCCACCAGGGATGGGTATCATGTGCAAGGCATCACAGTGAAAGGGTTTCTCTACTGAACCATCAGTGGGAAGCATTTATGCTATCTGTGGTGCTTTACTTCTAAACAGAAACCTTGTTCCCTACTTTCTTCTTGCTAATCAGAGGAGCCCAGAGTGTCCAGCAGAAGTTTGTCTAAAATCACTAAAGAGAAAGAGGCATATTTCATTCAGCCCATTTTAGGGAGGCAGTTCATCCAGTACTGAAGACAGTAACATGGGTCTAGCAAATATGGGAGAGAAGATTTGAGGGACTGATGAAATGGCATCCTTAATGTAGGTGGGACAGCCTGGGATGATGAGGGTGAGCTCTGTGTTCAAACTGTAGCAATGTGCTCCATCCTTTGCCAGTTGGAATAAATTAATTTACTCCAACATTTGCCTTGACAGTGCAGCCAAATCTGCATTTACATTAACATTAAAGAGCCAAATACATTTTCTGCAGAGTGTATGTTTCTCCCAGGAGAGTCAGCACTCCACTGAGCAATGCTGTTGTGAGAAGCCACCACGTGAAGGTCATTTCTCACAATATCTCAGAGAATTAGTATTGTGCTTGTGACACTGTACCATCAGACCATCTGGGATTATTATGACTTCTACTATTACTAGGACTTCTAGAAAACTAATTTAATATACTATTAAATTCTTGTGATTAAATTCCTTCTCCTGATGCCCCAATGCAAATTAAAATAATGAGGAAGACCAAACACATTGTCATATAATTAATGCTGGTAATTTTTATAAGGTCAAAATACTTTTGGTGGCAAGGCCACCAAAGAGAGCATGTGTCTGTGAAGTTTGAAAATATATGATGAAGGCCACAGTATTGTTCCCCTTTGGGATGTGCAGACTACCTCCTTAATGCATAAAAGGCATAGTCTGATGAAACATTAATGCTTTTACAAGTGGGAATTCAGAGCCCTCAGCTGCACTTTATCTTGAATCATCTTCCTGCTATTTCACTTAAATATAAAGGGGACTGGTGGCTGAAAGTGGACATTTAATTAGGCAAGTAATTCTTCCCTTATCCCCTGTGTTCAGTCTTGAAAAGAAAATATTTCTAATGGATTCTTAAGGAGTGAAAATGTTAATTTCAAGACACTGTTAATTTACTGGATTGGTTGGGAGATTCTACTCCAGCTTGCACCACAGTTACCCATCAGGAGGGACCATCACTTCTTCTCTAAAGTCTCTTCTCTAATCACCACTGCCCACACACCTTCAGTGATGTGACCTTGGACACAGCTCTCAGCCAAGCTGCCCAGGTGGTAGACCCAGATGAACTTCAGAGTACTTGGCAGCTTAGAGGACACTTATTTAGTTATATGGATTATTTCCTTTCCATTCTTAGCCCAGTTGATGAGTAGGAAAAGAGCCATCTCCTGGTAAAAAAGATAACAAGACAGAGTTTTAAAGCACCACAAAACCATTGTGTTGTTTGAACAGAACAAAACAGTCCCTAAACACTTATTTATGAGCTTATTTTAGACTCTTTTGGCACTGAATTATGAAAGGGAGGTGGTTTTTAATCTATTTTCTACATTTTTGTTTTGATTTGTTTTTCTGAGCTGTTGGCAATGATAATGGTTTTGTTTGTATCAGAACTGAAAAGGGGATAGAAGACTGAGGTGAGGTTGCTTGGACGCGTTGAGGTGGCTTCAGTTATTTCATCAGAGAGACAAACATTAGTGATTGTTAACACTTGCATGTGCCCAGATGTTACATACACACACAGACACAAAAGCTATCAATAAAATTATTTCTTGAAATTACCAAATTGCTCACGTGGAGAAAATTTGGCTGGCTTCCAGTTTTCCATAACTAGGGGTAGTCTGAGCTAATTGGGATAAAATGAAAACTATCCTCAAGGTTCTGCCAAAAATCTTGAGATTTTAAAAAAAAAATCTGTTCAACATTTGTCTCCTCTTATTTTTCATCTTCACTTGCCTCTGGATACTAGGCAGGACTTAGATATATATTCGTATCCAGACTATCCAGTTATAATTAATGATGAAAGGATTTTGTGAAAGTTATTAAACCTAGAGCTTCAGAACTTACTGTATCCTTTTAAAATGTTAGAAATCAGACCTCTGTAGGTTATTCTTCCTTCTGTCCTTGCCACAACTTTAGGTCTTTCAAGCACTCAGAGCTGAGTCAGAGGTAGAGTACTAAACTTCAGGGATACTGGCCCAGTAGGCTCTTGTTTGTAAGCAAAAATGATGAACAAGTGAAAAGCAGCAACATTTGTCTCTCTCAGGTCCTGATGCACCAGCACAGGAAGGGATAGGTCTGGTGCAAGTTGCTGGATCTGCTGTGTGCCTGCCATGGATCTGTGTCCCTTTGAACAGAGCTCAGGCATATGTGGCAGTGCAGATATTGATAAGCACGTGGAGAGAAACCATTTCTCCCAACAGCTGGTAGCTGGGGTCTTTGGCTTGCTAGAAGATCTGCAGACAACTATGGTAAAGTCAGAAAGTACCTTGGATTTGATTAGCATAAGAGATCTGATAGTCAAAATGCCTTGGCAGGAACAGAGCTTTGAAGATTGCAGAAGATTGAATCAAGTAGAAGAGATGTTGTAAACGTACAAGTTGTTTGTATATTTGTATGATGTTTAACACAATCATTGTAGTAAAAAAAATTACTAGCCTTCCTAGAATGGTATATAAGCTTATGCAGTCCACAGTAAAATTGGATTCTGATCAGTTGTCCCCATCTCTCTCCATCACCGATAGACAACTTATGTTCCACTTAAATCCTGTTTAGGCTTAAGCATCAGCTGAGATGTAGTAACTGTCAGGGTGTGTGTTCCCACTCCATGGCTAATGTGAAAGAATGTAATTTATATGAAACTCCTTCCACTGTGGCTTAAGTTAGATGGCAATAATTCACATTTGCTGGGTGAGGATAGCTTGCCTCAGCCACCATAACTAAGTTGATTTGCTCCTGAATCAGAAGAACGTGCTTCTGTGCCTGTGTCTGCAGTAACAGCAGCATCCTTTGGTCCTAATCTTGTGCTTCAAATGGAAACACTTAGTCATGTTGAACCTTGAGGAGAACCACAACCTCTTCAGTGCCTGCCATAATCAGAACTCTCATAATTTTTGAAGAGCTCATGAGTCCTCACTGGTGCTTTGAGATGAGGCAGGTCTGCATATGCACGTAGCTATAAAGACCAGAATGGCTTTTACTGTAAATTATTTAATCTGTTTCCTTCCCCAGCAGGTCAGTGCTCCATGACTCACACCAGCCCTAAGGAACACATCTATCTAGCTGAATGTCTGCAGATTACCCTGAATCCTCTCCAGACATCTTGGGCAAATATACAACACCCTAACAAGTTGTATCTGCACCAGTGCTTCCCTACAGCACAACTTCCTGTGCTCAACCAAGATAAACAGTGGAAGAGCATCCTGTTGTGCCATGAGAAGAAGAGGCTTCAGTTCTTGTATTTGTTTTAAAATATTTAGATTTAGCAAATCTCTACAGAAAATAGGAAATGCCTGACTTACCCAAGCAGCCGCTGCAATCTCGAGCTCGCCAGCAGCCTGGGGCTCAGTCCCTTGATGTCCTTGCAGGCTGTGCAAAGAGACCACAGGCCTTGGGGTCCCTGGTGAGCAAAGACAACACTGGGACTTGGGCAGGAGAGCAAGCCTTGGCTCACTGTGTGTGAGTTTGCCTGCCAGGCACAGTTGTTTGTGCTTAATAAGCCGTTTAGGAAGGTCTGTGTTGCTTCGATTGCCTTGCTCCGTGCTGTGTGATCTCACGAGCCCTACGATTCATCAGGTTACTGAACATGGGGTTATGTTTATGGAGCATGGGAAGAACAGTGAGAAACTCGTATTCAGTCATATCCTGAAGAAGCTGGACAGCAAATATCCCAGGAAGAAAGCCCAAATCATGGTTCTCTGAGGACGTCTGGACCTCGATGAAGATCACAACAGAGTACACCCAGGAATCCCCTCTATGGGAACAGCTTGCTGACTGTTCCATACTCCACCATACCAAGTTAAGCAATTAAAAGACAATGGCACGAGAAATCCCACAGCAAAACCTGGGGTTTAAGGTCTCCAAATCAGTCATGACATCCTAATTTGGTGGCTGAGGACAGTATATTGGATGAAAACCAAAATCAGTTCTTGTTACACATCTGGAGACATCTGCACAGAAAGATGAAGGAGTAAAGCATGAATTCATGCATGTCTGTCTTTCCGAGAGAATGGGGAGAAAAAAACGGTATATGACGTCCTCTCTGAAGAAGAAAGAAAATACTCATGTTTCAGAAAAGTGTATAAAAAAAAATAGGTAAAAACTGCTTTTAACCACAGTATGACCATGCAGGGGTGAGCACAGCTGTGATCCACTACAGTGACAATATTGCATCCTGCTGGTGCCACAGTGTGTGCACATGTTAAAATTATGCCCTCAACCCCTGTAATCAAATGATTGCATCTCTAGATAGCCAGACACTTCGTTGCCTGTGCCTATCCTTGGCTTTCCTGTGGTAATCAGGCTGTTGCAACTCAGAAGTTTAAAAAACCTTTGATAGCAAATCCCCTCCTTAGTAAAGGAAGAAAAGATAAACAATAGAGCAAGACACAAGCACAGAAACTAGAGATTTTCCAGACTGGTAGCAAAAGGATCATCCCACTTCCATCACAGCAGTGTGTGATCTTCGAACAATGCAAAAAAAAAAAAAAGAAAAAAAAAAATAAATTCAAATCCCAAGATTACCATGGACTAATGACTACCAATGTCATATTAATTATACTCGACACTTTAGAGCCAATGAAATGACTGTCTAATTAAAAGCACAGCATCACCTTAATGAAACAGCCCTCACTTGTCACATCACAGAAGGCTTTATAGCTTCCTTCCCCGCCCTCTATTCTTTGAATCCAAGTTCAAATTCAAGGGAAAGTTTGCTTATGGATTGGGTCCAGATGTGTCTGATGTTTTAACATTTCTTTTCAGCAGTTCCTCTGCACGATAGATTTGGGCTCTTTCTGAGCATGCTCTTGTTTCCTCTGACATGATACTGGGTTATGTTGTCAGCCTGGGTTTGGAAAGTGGTGGTGGTGTTCACTTCCAAATCCTACTGATCTGGAGCATATAAAAAGATTTTGTCCAGACAAATATTAATTCTCTTCTCTATGGAATTAAAATTTGAACTCTGTGTCTGTAACTAAACTTGACAAGATGCTATGACTAAGGAAAATGAGCTTAGCTCTTTGGGTTCGCTCTGGATTTAGGCCAGCTGATCTAAGATACAGCCCTACAAAGAGATCAGAATGGCATCCCCAGGCCACTGGAGAGCCTCCACTGGCATCCTAGAATGCTCAGTCTTTCTAGCCATGAGGACAGGAGTCCCAGCTATGACAACTCAGCTTTTGTGGGATTCAGCAGTGGTTCCTGACTTCGTGTTGGTTCATGAACATGTGTGTGGATGGACACAATTGCATCCCTGGGTGCAATGGACGAATATCTTTTATGATGTCTCTTGAATTACATGTCTAGAATCCTTCTAGAGTCCCCTTAGCATGTTGTCCAGCACATGTCCCACCAGTGCTGAGGTCTCCTGGGCTCTGTTTGTCACTTTCTAGTCATATTTCCTGAGAAACTCTTCAGAACTCACACATCCAAAAAACGCCCTTTTCTTGATGCACTCCTTTCATCCAGAAGAACCTCAAAAACCAACAAAGATAATTTCCTTAAATTATTATTTGTGTCATGTTGCCACTCTTTTCCATCATTTTATAGCATAACCATTTCTGGGCTTATGTTTGCTGTGTTAGTTGTAAAGTGTTTGGGGAGATGGCTGTCTTTGTACCCCTTGTTTGTACTGCACCAAACACTGCAGGTATTCTGGTGCTGAGCACTGCACTGACAGTGACACCAGAGTAATAATCCTACTGCAATTTGATAAGCAGTACAACTATCCATTAAAAAAAATCTTGTTGATATGTGCTTCTGGTTATCTTTTCAAACACTCTATGACCATTCTATTCCATTGCTACAACACTAGCACTATCACACTGTGCTTAATCTCATCCTTCCAGAGCAGGTTGTGATGAAATTCTCCTCACTACTATAGTGCTCTTGTAACTTTGCTGTTGTATATAATGTCAGAGCCAAAGCTTTTTGTCTTCTGACACCCTGGAACAAGCAAAGGTAGAAGAAATGTGGAGCTGTGGTTGAAATGGATCTGTATGAAAGAAAAAGGAGAAAACTGGGGACAGGTTTCTGAGGGGTAGAGTTCCCTTACACAGGTCCTTAGCTCCTTATTCTAGTGAACAAGGAAGCCTTTTTCCAGGGATATTTACTATCAGTGTTTTCCATTGAATATTTATGATAACACAAAGACGGCGGGAAACTTGAGCCCTGTCTGAGGTTGGGAGTGGGGAAGAACCTTCACAGCATGTAGCTGTAAGCTGCAAACTGACATGCATAGATTTAGAGTCTGGTTTCCTTGTTTTCCTTCAGAGCCAGTGGCAGGATACATGCTCTGCCAAAAGACAGTTCAAAGAGATGGTGCAGCAGGAAGAGAGAAGCTGTGTCACGCACACTTATCAGAGCCTGGAGCTTACATGGCTTTGGGTAACTTCAGTGGAAAGAAGTGGGATGCAACCTCCAGTAAATTTGGTCAATGGGAGCACAGCTTGTAGGACTGGAAGTGCTCCAGCAGAGTTCAGCTCCAATTGACAAAGACAGCAGCCTTATATAATGTTAGCCATAAATGTATCAAATCCCTGTAAATGTTCCATTGTTTTTGTTTTCCCCTGGTTGCTCCTTGTAGGAACTCCATTTAGGGACTGTGTTTTAACTTGTAGCCTCAATTAGCTCATACATGGAACATCATGCTCCACTTCCTGCTTTGCTGCCATGTTTTATTAAATAGTTAAAGTGCTAGCTTTTCCTCCACTAACTCATTGCTTTCTGCTTTGAGTTACAGCTGACACATGCCTGCAAATTCAGCAAAGGTTTAGGATGAATGGTTTACTAGATAGTGTATGAGATTTTTTTCTTGTATTGAAAACATTTTTGGAAACATCAGCTGTGTTCATTGATGGTAGGTGGTGACTTACACAGCCTTGTTTTTAATATGAACACTGCTTTTGGCATTCTATAGAATTTTTCTGGCCTACCAAGATTTACAGAACTCAGTATTTGTGAGTTCTGCAAGGGCATCTCCTTAATCAAGTGCATGTAAAAACAGGATCCTGTTATGTTCATTGTTTTCCCCATGAGCTTGGAAATGTCTGATATTCCTGTAGTGGTCTGGATGAGCTCTTGTCTGGCAGTTCTCATGTTTTAACTTCTCTAAATTTTTGACCTAAAAGTCATGTCACTGTAGCACAAATGCAATTACAATTCCTCATTTTGATGGAAGGAAGTGAGTCATTAACAGGCAACTTTCAAGTTTTCTAGAGTTTGACCCAAGTCAGCAACAGACACTGTCCTCTCCTCAGTGGACTGTATCTCAAGAGATACTAATATAACTAATCATAAACATCCTGGAATTTAGCATTTGGGTCATACTATCTCAATATTTATTGTTTTGTTTTGTTTTGTTTTTACTGGCCTTGTAGATGAAAACAAAGGCATTGGTAACTACAGGATGTAGCCCAGAGACCTCAACAAGAGGGAAATTAGATGTCTGAAAAGGCCTACAGAAATTAGAATTTAGGGGGAATGTGAAGAAAATCATGATAGGCTGTGCAGAACCCTGATGTTGCCATAGAATTGTGGGGGTCAAGCCCAGACCAAATGAACTTGTGGCAGGGTTCTGCTTTAGCCCCTGCATCTTCAGTGGACACTAACTCCCTCCTGAGATGGTGCTGACCCTGCTAGAGCTGTCTGATTTCACACCTGGTTACCAGAGGACACTTTGTAATATGGGAATGACAATTCTTGCATTGCTGAGAGGTCCAGGACAGTGATTTTGAGGTATGAGGCCTCATCATATAGGTCAAGGAAAAGCTTGGCAGGGCAACCTACAACTGTGGGAACCAAACCTCTATTTTTGAAATTAATGTCCTACAACACTTGAGTTGTACAGACGTATAACAATATTTTTAAAATACTAATTCAGATGCCTTTTAAACACATTGGAGGGAGAGCTCATCTGTATCCAGGTTACAGGAAAGACACATTTTTAGCTTGGGATGGTGAAACCCTGGTGTAGAGTTAGCTGGTTAAATTTTCTCTGTAAGACCTCCTGTAAGACCTCATTATGAAATTCTTGGATTCAAAGATTTTATGTTGAAACTGAAGATAAATTTGCTGTTCAATCTGCATCCATGACTGCAAGTTGAATTGTTGAGTATGTGACAGTTAACTACTTACAGGTGTGACCCTTTTAATTTTATCAAAACCTTACCAAAAACTTCCTTTGTCTCAAAGGAAGTATCATTACACCTTTAATGCTCAACTTTGAAGCAGAAAAGCTAAATAAAAAATACATTCATATTCACAGCTGGTAGCCAGCTTTTCTTCTGAAGCATGACTGCTTCTATTTTTGTGATGTTGAAGGCAACTTTCCCACTAGGTCTCTGGGCTAGGCTAAAAGATGTGCAAAACTGACTGAAGAAAGATCTCTTATAGCCCTCTAAAGTATTGACAAATAGGCTTAATCTTTTGGCCTGAATTAGAGGGGGAGAACACCAAAAATTTCAATAGTTTGAATGTTTTCTGCTCTTAGAGTGGAGCTCAGTAATCTTCTCTGCTTATCTTTGCTGTTCCATACAGTCATAACAATTACAGTTCCACCTGGACCACTGAATGCACAGGTGTCTTCATGTGCCCAGATAATGTAATGTTAATACCATAGCAGTGCTGACCAGATGCAAAAGCTGTGCCAAGAATCCTATTTGACAGCAATAATTATTAAAAACTGGCTGTGTGCTTGGTTTAATTTTACACAGTTGACTTTTCCCTCATAATGATCATGCTCCTAGGAACTCCTTAGATTTTTTTGAATGTTCCAGTTTTTTATCTAATGAATTAAATATTCTTCTAATTATTAACATAAAAACCCACATTGCCCAAGTGAACTGCAATTTCCTTTATGTTCACTAGCAGGCTGTAAAGGGGCATTCAGCATGAGCACTGGAGTGACCGAGGGATCAGTAAAATCATTAAGTTCCCCTCAAAGTTTTTCTTGTAAGCAGAGACCTTATGATTGAAAGCTATTCAGTACTTTGTTGTGGAGGTGCTGAAAACACTGTGTGATAAGTTAAAAAAAAAAAAAAAAAAAGGCAATTTCTGTCAAAGAGACTGTTAGGTCAGAATCAGGCAGCCAGGAGCCCTGGAACTCAGAAAAAACTTAAATTTTGTGGCTGCTCTGTCACTCTAGCTGTGGTAGGACAGAAATCTAATCTCCATTCTAGAAAAAAGGTCTTCCCTTGGAGCAGTTTTCCCAGGCAGCCTGAGCTGAGCTCCTGCTGTCATTGTCCTGTCCCACAAAGCCACTTCTTGAGCTCAGCATGGCCCAATGCTTCCCTGTCATTAAAGGTATTTTCAATGGAATTAAATTGTTCATGTTAATCCTAAGGGCTCCCCACAGCTCCTACTCACTGTATTTATCATACTTGGCTCATATCCTCAGATATGAGGCTCCTCATAGCAGCCTTTTTAGGGCAGGCTGGGGAGCCCTTCCTGCAGGACAGAGTGCTATGGCAAAGCCCTCCTCACTGTAGCATCTGCACAGCTAAATTTGTGATTTACCAACATATCAGTCCACCTCACAATCCACAGATACTTTCTGTGGCTGGTGGAGACTTTGTAGGATGGGGAAACCCTCTCCCCACAAGGCAGATAATTCCCTGGGCACAGACTCCTGGTGGTGATGAGCTTTGTATCTATGACTGCTGGTGGCAAATTTTTCTTTTAAAACAGATCTGAGGGGAGGCAGCTGGTCAGAAACCTGGCTAATCTAACCTGTTGGGAAGTCACTGGTTTCACTGCACAGGGCTGAGGACCTGGCCAGCAGTGGAGGGTGACCAGAGGTGATAGGAGCTCACCCTAGACAGACTTTTATGCCACTAAGCAAATGGTGACAGCTTATTTCAAACACAGTGTAGGGAATGCACTGCTGCTCTTCAGTATTTTGAAGTACTATGTCTGAGTGATGAATTTTGGTAAAAAAAGACACAAGGGAAAACCAAGAAAAGCATGGAAGCAATTTCTTAGATAAAATGCAAAGTTCCTTACATGGGAAACATGTGAAAGACTGAAAAATAAAAATATCATTGCAGTAAAATATCTGTGGGGCTGGATTTCCCAGGCCTCTCTCTGTGCTCTCTCAGGAAAGTCAGCCCCCTGATTCCTCAAATGCTTTATTTCTTAAATTCAGAAAATATGTATGTACCAGCATATCATTCTCATTAGCGTGAATTTACATAATTCCATATTACCAACTACTGTGGCATTCAGAAAAAAAAAAACCCACAGTTCTAGTTTCTGGAATTTGGGGCTCCTCATCCCTCCTTAGCACTCCTCAGTGGTTTTTTTTTTTGTTTATAATCTGCACTGCCCCAGTTTCTATAAACCCACAGCCTTCATGGGGCTGTGACTGCAATCAGTGCTGTGTAAACACAGCACATTGGAAATGAAGCCCAGAAACCCATTCCCTTCTACCTCCTGGTCTCTCTTACACCAGGGCATGGGGGTATATCACCCTTGGCTTTTGGCAGACACTCTCTGAATTTTTTCATTTCCTTCACCACTTACCTAAAGCGGCTCACAGAGATAATTTTCCGTGTCAGCAGTTAATCTGATCTGAGATCATGTTACTAAACTTTCTACACAATCTACTCTTTTTTTCCACAGCCTTCTTTAATGACCTCAAACCCACTGGCTGTTACCAATGACTACACCTGAAAGATGCAATTCATGGTTGCCCAATATTTTATACCAGAAGTCACAGATCTGTTTCTTTGAGCCTTGTTTTCTGCCCAGGGACATAATGAAGCTGTGGGCCCTCTTTACCTCCTGGTTACATAAAGGATTAAATCATTGTATTTAGCAGACAGAGGCTCCTCTCTGCTGCTGAACACCCCAGGTCTAATCTTATTTCCCATTTGTGCATTGAAAGAACTTGAATAATTTCAGAACAACTGGTCTTGAGTTAAATTGGTCAAGCTGAAAACGGTGTCAGGCCCCTGTTGATTTATTTATTTGCTACGTCAGTAGTCATCTCAGTCCTTGACTCAGCCAAACAAAATACTGCCTGACCTGCACAGCTAAAAAATAGTTACAGAGTGAAAGGATTTTTGCAGTCAGATATGTTACCTGGCCTAATTTATGGTCCCATTTTGTCTTTCTACTTGTTAGACACAAGTGTGTTGGTGTTCTCTCAAACCTAGACCTTGCAGATAAATTATCCTTAATCTCATCTGATTTCTGCCTGTGCTGCAGTTCAGACATCCCTTCAGACAGCAAATCCTTCCTGACCTACCAAGGCTTCTCCACTGAGTTCAGTATTCACATTCCTCTTTATGCACTGGGAACTTGAACTTTCACTTAAATTAATGGTACTATGAAAAGCCCTTGCTTTCTCTAAAATATTTGTATTTAAATTTCTTTTGAAAACATTTAGCACATATATTTTTATGTTTCTCTGAAAATTAATACTAATTAATAATTTACTTTTAATACTTTAAAATTTAAATTAATACTGAAAGTTAATACTTGTGGGATTTGGTGTTTTTTTGTTTTGTTTTGTTTTCTTTTTTGCTTTGTTTTTTTTTAAACTGATGTATGTCTGGAAAACATTCATTTTGCTCAATATTTTCTCTAGAATACCTCCTGCTTCACAATTCACATGCAATTGCAAAATGAAGTAAAACCTTTGTTATGAAAACTCCTGAACTCTGAAGTTTCAGCCAAAGTCCAAGTCACAGATTTATAATTTGACCTCAACTCTGCAAATATAACTCTCATTAGGGGGATTTTAACTGTTTGTTGTAGTTTGTAGGTGCCTTGAGATGGGCTTAAACTCAAAGAGGTTTTTTGCATTATTTTACTGGTTAATGGTTTACCTCTACCATGCCAATGGGTTCGTTCCTCAAAAGAAAAACATAATTTAGCTGTACTTTTATTTCCATGGGAAAACAATGATACTATGTCCCAGTCCTACCATACCTGCTACTGGATTTTATCCTTCTATGCCAGAGCAAAGTCAGGATTCACAGCCCCAAAGATCACCATTCAAATATGGTGTAATACTCCAACAAATCTATCAGTTTAAGCTCTGTGCCTGTTTTTTCCACTCTGATTTTTCATTTTTGACACAAGGGATCTGGAATCTTGAGCTGCTAATGGCCACATCTCTTTCAGCAGCATGAGCATCCATCACCTCTTTGCAGGGTTGTTCTGCAGAATCAAGGAAGCCCAGAGCTTCTGTTCACAGTTAAGCACATTTTTTCACCTCTGCAGTGCTCTGTGACTCCCAATATGTCAGTAATAGGTGATATATATGTAACACACAGGCTGGATCAGCAGCTATTTCTCCACGCTCCAGACCAGGTCTTGCTCTGTCCTGATTTTCTTTGGTTTTGATTATGGCAGGTTCTGTGATCTTTCAGCAAACCTGCCTTTTCCCATGGTCCTGCCATTAAACTTATGCATAGATTTGTACACGACATTGCCAAATAGCTTATGGCTATAATATTTTTTATATATATATAATATATATATATAATATATAGATAATATTATATAATATTATATATATAATATATATATATTTATAAATATAAAATATAAGATTGTTTATGGCTATGTATATTGTCATGCAGAGATATTTTACCATTGCATCATAGCAATTTCAGGGCAAAAGCCAGTGAAAATTAAATCCTAAGTCCTGTCCTCTGCTTAGGGGCCCTTTGGCTTCATCACTAAGGCCATGTTTTTCAAAGTTTGAAAGATGTTTTTGGGACATGGTTTTGAGGAAGATGATGAGAGGTTAAAAAAACCCAAACCCAAATGTTCTATTCACTCAGATTAATAGGAGTAAAGACAAATCTTCACCACACAAAACCCCCAAAACAATACAACAACAATCTTCACCCTTTTTTCTCCATCATGCTCAACCTATTTGAGAACTCCTCTTGAGTGTTTAACCCAGAGTCTGCTCTGCTCTGAGCCTACCTCACTCCTGGTGAGGTCTGTTGTCTCACTGGGAAGCTGTTCCTGGTTTCTCCAGCTGAAACCACTTTTCCATGTTTTAATATCTAAATATGCAAAGAGAGGGAGACCCAGCTGATCCCTCATGCACTTTCAGGTGGATGAGGTCACTGCTACACTACTTGTCAGCCTTTCTCCAGCTGAACAGATATTTTATTCATTTGTTTATCACAGTGAATGATCTTCAAAGCCAGGAGCCTCATACACTTGGGCTGGGAACAATGCATACCATGCTTAACTGTGCAGTGAGCTGGAGCAATAGGAAAATACCCTCTAAATCCTACACCCATCCATAGGAAAGTTTCTACCCCAAGACTTCTGAGTCCTGCTTAGCTCCTGGAAGAGCTGGAGTATAGTTACTTTGCTGCCTTGGTCAGCAAATGTTTCTTGGCTTCCTGCTGACAGACTTGGGCAGGTAAGTCCCCTAGAGATGCTGGAAAGAATGCCAGCTCAGGAAATAAAGTATGGAGGAGGCAGGGGAGCGTTGTTCCTTCCTGGACAGAAAGCAAAACTGCTGCTGGTGCATCACACTGTTGGTTGTAGGGTGGAGTGTGCCTTTTTTTCTTCTCCAGGGAGAAACACCTTGGGGTCCCTGTCAGTGCTCCTTCCAGAGAGTGGTGCATGATGTGAGAGCTCGGTCTCTTCAGGGCCAAGTTCTCCTGGGATTCTCCTCCACAGGGAGTTTCACTTATCTTAGTTCTGTGTCAGGAAGGATACTCCAAAGGCTCCTTAGGATCTTGTTTCTCATGTTTATTAATATATTATCAAAAGACTTGGCAGGTCTTCTGCAGACTTTCTGCACAAGTTCAACCCACCATCAACTGGCTCAAATTGGCTAGAATAGTGCAAAATGGCCCCCAAATATACAGTTCTTTTATCTTTATACTTATTTTAGACATGTAAATTATTTTTCTTAGTGACTCAATGACCCAACACCTGTGTGATGCACTGCAGCATTCTCTATCCAATCACTTACTACTACCTAAAAACCTCTAGGAGAAGAAGATGAAGAAGAAAGAAGGACAAGAGACAACACCTCAAATCCTCCATCTTGCCTTCTGTTCTCTAAACTAGTTTAAACTCCAAAGTTTAACTATTTCACCCAGTGACAAGAAAACTCTCTAATTTACACACTCACACTCTAAGTTTTTCTATTTAACTTTAACAGTTGTTTTTATTGCGTTATATGAAATTCAGTGTTTTCTTGGATGTCAGAGCCAGGTATCAGAGATAAGGGCACACTCTCTGTGCCTCTGACTCCAACAGTGCAGGCTGGGCTCATGTACTAACAGGGGAGTCATGCAGCACTTCAGCTGGTTCTGGGTGCCTAGTGACACACAGGCAAAAGAAACAATTAGAAGTCATCCTCATAATTATTTCATAACAACATAATCCCACAGTATAATAGCATATGAGTATCTGTAGCCATTTCCTCATCCATCTCTATTTACACCTACACCTACATCTGCATCATGCACTGGCACAGACCCACGCCACCCGAGCACGGGTGACCTCAGTGGCTCTGTCCACAGGCTGTGTCCTCCCCAGTTCCTGTGTGGGTGGTTTTTGGCACTTTCCTTCAGGTTCAGGGAACAGTCCACCTTTTGCATGCTTTAGATGTGGGGCAGGGAGCGAGAGGGGTGGTGACACAGCGGGACTCACCCCCTGTAGAGCACTGGTTCCACCCTGGCAGGGACGTGCCCCAGGTTTAGCAAATACAAAACCCTCTGTCCTCAGTAGCTGGTGACACAGGCAGAAATTGTGCTCCCAGTATGAAATTGCTGGAAGAGCAGCATTAGGCCATAGCACCCCTGACCAAAACAGCTCAGCTGTTGTTGATTTAGACGTCCATGGTCTGGTGGTGCTGTGTGTATGTAATGTAAAGTCATTTCTTCTCTGGGATGTGCTGCAGAGACCAAAGGTTATTGTCTACATTGGAAGGCAATTTCTTTATTTGAACTGCAGGCAGCAAAACAGACTGGTTGTTGGAGTTTACAAAAGGCTGTCATGGCTCTGCTATGCCATTTTTAAATAAACACATTTTAGTCATTAAGTACACACTCCTAAAGCCTCAGTAAGAAGAACATCAGAATTATTAGTCAAGCTTTAATTCATCTGGTATGAGTTACAGCTGAACTAAAGCATGTGGCAAATAAGAGGAGTTATTTTCCAAGGACAATTTATCTGCGATAACCTCTAACACAGAAGGAGCCCAAACTCTAAACCATACCCACTCTCTCTACACATTTTGGTTTTCCTTCTTGTGTTGCTATTATTTATTATATAGCTCAAGAGAGGACCAGGGGATGTAATTGATCTCTAGAGGTTCCTTTGAGCCCTCCATTTCCATGATTAAATGAGCCTATCAATTGTTAAATACGTCATCACAGAAACAAATGTTTTATTAAGCACCAGTAAATTGCTACAATAGCAAACCAAAGTTGTGTTGTACAATATTTCACAAATCACAGACAGCAAGGAGTATCTTTTATATGTGGGCATATTCATTCCTCTCCTACCCCCATATCCCTGTGGTTTCTTGTTTCGTTTGTTTTGTAAGGTATGTGAACAGGTCTTGCCTCTCTGAAAGAATACCTTTTCCAAACATGGCTGTTAATTTATAAGTGGTTGGCTGGTAATGTCCTCTGCTGTGCCCAGCTTTGAACCCACCTATGCAGGCCACAAAGAACTGAGGGGGAGTCAAGGAGGAGAAGAATTGAGTAGACAGTGCATGTGGTGGAATATATTTCATGCCTCTGAAAGTAATGACATTAATTTAATTAAAAATTCACACTGGTCGCTACAATTTATAGGCCGACATGACTAATATTGTTATGCTTATGTAAGCAGAGAAATTAATTAAAACTTTGAAGATTTCTTGTTGGCATAATGAAAGCTTATTTTACACTGGTGAGAGATTAAGGAAACTTTCTTGGTGGGCTTTTTTATAGAAAGGCAAAGAAACCCTCCCTGCCCCACTTTCACAAGCAGGGAGTGTTTAATTAAAAACAGGAGAGAAAGTGAGAAAATGAAAGAAGCAAGAAATAGTTTTGTTAATGCATTATTTCAATAGAAAGGGCCTGGGAATAGCCAGGAGGATTTTGACACTGGCTCTGTTGGTGTGAGAGAGAAATGGGAGCATCATTTGTTACAGGAACTGGGGTGATGGGATGCTGAGGAGGGACTGGGACAGGAGAGTGCTGGTGTGGGGGTGAGCTCCCTGTGGCAGAGCTACAGGATTCTGTAGACATTGAATTGCACAGGATATCTCCCCTCCTGCTTTAAGGAAAGGGATGCTGCAGTCAGGTCCTTCTGCTGAGAGCTCTCAGACTTCACTCTTTTCCTTTAGCTTCCATGTCTGCTGGCACCTTTCTGAATAGCACCAGCTATCACTGGGAGCTAGATAGCTATAGAAGATTTTTTACTAGTCAGAGTGAAATGTTTCTATTTGGAAAAAAAATCCATATACTGCTGCAAAAAATATGTGTCCATTTAATTTTCATTATAGCTATAGCTATAGTTAGTTATAGCTGTAGTTAGTTATAGTTATAGTTTAGTTATAGTTTAGTTATAGTAATAGTTATACTTACAGTTATAACATATATATAGCATATATATATAACATACATGTTTACTATAGTTATATGTTTGTATCTTATGTATATGTTTCAGTTTTTTTGTTTTGTTTTGTTTTTCTGTTTTGTTTTGTTTTGTTTTTCTGTTTTGTTTTGCTTTGTTTCTAACCATTCCTTAGGTTTTCTAGGGAGGACAAATGGAGAGGGAGGTGCTGAGCTCTTCTCCCTGGGATCCAGTAACAGGATGCATGGGAATGGCTCAAAGCTGCACTGAGGGAGGCTCAGACTGAACATTAGGAAACATTTCTTTACCATGATATGGGTCAAACACTGGAACAGGCTTTCCAGAGAGGTGGTCAATGACCCAGGCCTGTCAGTAATTGGGGCACTTAGACAATGCCCTTAATAAAATGATTTGATCTTTGATCAGCCCTGAATTGGTCAGTGGGACTAGATGGTCATTATAGGTCCTTTCCAGCTGAAAATATTCTCTTCTATTCTACATGCACATGACATAGGTATCACTGTTGGTGTGGGTTCCTCTGAATCCACGTTGCCTCACTAAAGCAACTGGAGTCAGTACAGAGTTATTTGATGCAGCATGAAAACCCTGTGAATGCTCTGGCTCAAGACAAGGACAGCTCCAGGCCTTCCCAGCTGCTTGAGCCAAGAAAGGAGTAAATGGCGAGGGTTTAACTGTGCCAAGCTGAATACATCTGGAACCTGAGCTCCCATGTGGGGTGGGGGATTACATGAGGGGGTTGATATTATTTGTATGTAAGGCGGGGAAGCAAATTCTAGCAGCAGAACAGCTGAAATCACAAAATTTTCTAGCTCTGGATATTGCTCAGGACTCTCTTCAGCTGTAAATTTCCCTTTTGACATAATGATACATGAAACTCAGTAAAAACTAAAAGAACTCCCTTCATTTCTAACTAGATCAGCAAGGTCAACATAAGTGCATTGTATATTCAAAGAGCAAAAATGGAGCTCCTAGAGCTGTTTGTGCCTCAAGTTGTTATCTGAATCTTCCCAATCCGAATGCCTCTCTGGAAACACAGCAGCTAACTGTGCCTTTGCATGGGTGTTCCACATTCTTCTGGAAGGAGAAAGGTCCATGCTGGATGGTTCAGTCAAGGTTTTTGAGGAAAGCTCCAACACAACCAAAAGGATTTTAGGGTCTCCAAAAAAAATATTCAGCAATCATTAACGATTCAAGATCTTTAAATCAAGCAATGCTGTGCCTTGATCACTTCCCCTCCACTGACCAACCATGCTACATGCCAGATGTGCTCTCCCCAACATCAGGCTATTAGAAGCTACTGCTTTTCCTCAGAACTAGATATACTTCACATTCAGGTGCCTTTTGTGAGCTGTTCTTTGCCCTCAAGCTGCCCTGACAGTGTTAATTCCCCATGGTGGCAGGTGAGATGAGCCTTTTTTGAGTTCTTAGCACAGTGTGATCACAGTGTAGCACTCACCATCAGGTCCAAGATCTCACATGCATGCATTCCTTCAAATATTATAACAGTCATCCCAGCTGCCAAAAGAATCAGAAAACATTAAATCTGGGTAATATTTAGGCTATGGATGAGAGTTTGTCTGCCCAGGAAGAGCTGCATTTCCCTTGCCTGTGCCACCTCCTGACTTGCCTTCAGAAACAGCTACTCCAAACCACCCCTCGCTTTCTTCATCATTTTACACTCTTGGGATGGCACTGGTGATGCTTCAGGGTCTGTTCCAACCAGATTATTCTGCATTTCTGTGAAATAACTGGGGGCATGATTCTCCTGAAGACTTTGGTGTCTTCTAATAGAAATCAAAATTTCCTCCAAGCAGAGAAGGCTGTTTTGGAAGAGAGTCAGTGTGTCGATCCAGGCAGCTTTGGGAAGGAGGTGCATCCCCTTCAGCACAGACATGAGGGCAGCAGTGTTAAAGGAAAAGAGAACTGAACATCTCAGTGTGTCTTGGAAGTCTGTAAGGAAGGAATATGTTCTCCACCTAGACAAATAGCCTAAAGTACAATTAGAAGTTTTGTTGTGCCAAAAAATGTTACTCCCTTGCTTATAATTTATTGAATCCATACAAAAAGGAAACCAGTAAAAATGTTTGCCTTTGCACAGAAGAGACATGCAGCAAAACATCATCCTGTTGTAGAATTTTTTTTACCTGTTTCAGAGGCTCTCCACTGTGGTTATTTCTTCTTCAGTAAAGACCAGAGCTGCTGCCTTCCCTCCACATCAGCAGTTTTAGGAGAGTGATGAGAGCCATAGTTCCTATTTGACACTCCCTGTGATTGACAAGTGCTATACTAATTATTTCCTTTAACTGTTTGTATTAAGTATTGGCCCTCTACTCCTGAGAAATTAAGACAATTAAACACTGCAATTGTTAGGCAAGAAATTTGCAGTGACAACCGAATGACTGTGGCTTTCCTGTCCACCCAAAGAACAAAGTCTCCAGGCACAGCAGGTGACCAGCAAGTACTAATGAAGCAGCCAAGACACAGAGGAGTCCTTCCCTTGCACACTCCATCAAACTGGCTGAAATACCTCTCATCAAAATATTCCTGCTGGACCACAGGGCAGTGCCAGGCTGGTATCTTGTGGAGAAAACATTAGAGAGTGTTTTGAGCATACATGTTTTTCTTCAGAGAGCTCTATTTCAAACAACATGTTCAGGTTTTTTGGATTGTGGCATTTTAAACAAAAATTTGTTTCGGGCTTACCACTGCCGCAAAATGCTGTTTTTACTTTCAGAAATTCAAAAACAATTTAATTTTTTTTTTGTATTTAGGACTTTGTGTGTGTGTTTGTGTGTTTTTATGCTCCTGAGATGACATTCTGGTTTGGGATTATTATTATTTTAGTATTTTGATTATTATTTCTATTCCCTACAGAAAGTAATTTAGATATGGTCACATCTCTAGCAGAATGAAAATATGTTTTTCCAAACAGCTTGGAGTGCTTTTATTACAGATGGATCTCAAACAGCTCTTGAAAGCTGTTCCAGTGTAAACCTTAACTCTCTGCCTGGTTCCCAACTTTTGTGATGCACAACATTTAAAAGTTAGACCTTCCCCGCCTGAAACACTGAGTATGTTTTGTTGAAGAATGGAATAATTTTTTACAGAGTCATGGACATGGAGTAAAAAGAAAATCATTACCAGAAATTTTATGATCTACATGTATTTTTAAGACACAGACAGTAGATGTGTAGAGATTAAAAAGTTTTGTTTAAAAATGGTTAATAACAAGCCTGCCAGAAAGCTGATCATTTTCAGGTGCTTTTGTAACACCAGTGAGAAAAGGAAGTTTTACAGAGAATTTGCAGCTTGGTACATTCTTCACTGCACAGAATCTTCTCAATTTCAGCCACTGTTTAAGCCAGGTCTTCAGAAAGCAGAAGTACATCCTCCAAAATATTATAGGCTAACATAAAATTTAATTTAATTCTCATTTTAATACCAAGAGAGAGGCAAACAATAGAGGATTTTCTGCTTCTTGCTTTCTTGCTATTTATGAAAAAGCAGCTGCAGAGAAGAGCGATGTTGAGCAGCTCGTGCCTGTTGTGCTGCTCAGAGCTGTTCTCGAGGGAGGGGAGGCTATACCAGGTGCAGCCAAATATCAGCTCTGACATTCATCAGAAGGGATTCCACATGCCAGGGCTGCCCACAGGACAGTCCATATGGCAGTGAAAGCACAGCTCCTGCTGCCCAGCATCCTTGTCAGCCCCACATGCTCTCCAAGCAAAGGTGGGCACAAGGAAACCTTCCCAACATACAACTTTTGCTCCCCACATTTGTTGTGGTGTTAGTGAGGACTTTGAGGTTAGCTGTGTGTTTATTTGTTTTCAATCCTGGGATGATGTGTGATCTGTTTTAAGCCTGGAGATGGAGAAAAATGCAGCTCTGTCTTCAACAGTTTGTGTGAGTGGCAGTGACTGATGCCTTTTGGAAGAGCACCCCAGGGGCCATGAGATGAGTGTAGATTGTGTCTGGGTATTGGTTAGCAGCGTTTGTACCGAGCTGGTTTCCATTATTCCACATGTCAGGAAGAACATTTGCGCTTCCAGGCCACTAGATGATGATGGTACTGTAATTACAGCTGCATCTGAATTAACATTCCCACATGAATAAAACATTAGCATGATTATTCTTAGCTTTTTAACCAGTGGTCTGTGGTCTCATCTCATTATAGCTACTTTTTTAACCAAACCAAACCACACACTCTGACAAATGAAGAAGAGAAATAAACAGAAACATCGCTTCACCTTTTTCCCATTTAAGACTTGGAGTTGGTTAAATAATAAAGTATCTCTGAAAACCAACATGTTGGCACAATTGTGTCTGTAACAGGATATCTGTGAGCTTTAAGCCTTCTCTTCATGTCCTTAAAGGTTTGATAAACTTACAACTGAAGACTGCAGATTGCAAATACTGAATGTGTAACATTACATTTTTTTCCTACGTGGGAAAAGAATTTGCACATTCAAATCTTAGTATTTTGTGCTTTAACAAAATCTTTGGGCCACGTTTTGGTGGAATGTTTTCATAGGAGCTTGGAGTCCCAAAGGGTGTGAAGCCAAGTCAAGGTCCCTGTTGTGTGCCTGAGATGCAGGAATTGCCTTTGCCCTGCACTCCTCATGCCATGGGCTGCACTAGCCCCAAAGAGCCTCAGGCTCCTCAAGCCTTTTCAGGTGTGTCTGAGACACATCCCTGAGGTAGCTTTACCTCTTGAGGTAGCTGTGCTCTTGCTATAATCTTGTTTTTCTCAGCAGCATCAGTAGAGGGAGGATGGGCATTTTTTGGTTTGTGTGTTAATGACTCTCACACAATTTGAACTGTCTGTGATTAGACTTGGTCAAAATATATAGAAAAAAAAATACCATTCCTGGCTCCCTGGGAAACCCTGCAGTGTCACCACCATCCCCTTCTCTTGATGACTTTTAAAAATATTTATCTTTTCTGGTTTTACTGGCCCTCTTTAGATCCCTTTTTATTAATAATAACTTCTGAATTCTTTTGCCTGCTTCAGCCAATGCTTGACACGTCTTTAAAGGTCTTGAATATACCAAGGTCTTAGAAGTTTCCTTAAAAATTTCGTTTCTGTAGAGAAGAGCCTCATCATCTTCTAGTCAGAGGAGAAGTTGGTAGCAGGAACACAATTTTAGGACACATCAGGAAATCCTCACCTGAGAGAGAAGGAAAGGCTGGAATTGCTTAGAGCTCACATTTTTTTACTTGCACTGGTCATATGATGACTAAACTTAGGAAACCATACTCTGCTGTTCATGGAACTCCTCTGGCAATTTGGGAAATACAGGTAAGCCTCACACTTCAGCCCAATACCTTCATGCAGCATGTTGAGAATGAGTGCTTTGCCTCTGTAAGGATCTTCCATCATGTTTCTGCAAGGACTGAATGCTGTAGACAGTGCAGGCTGTGAAATCTACTCCTAATGTTAGGTTACAAGTTAGTAGCCTGAACCCAAGCTTGACTCATAATAAAAGTAATTGTAGATAGCTACCCATTCCCATTCCAGCTATTGCAGGGATAGTCTTCCAGGGGAGTGTGGTTGCGGCCACACTTTGTTGACTGTTTTTGCTTCTTGAAAACTGAATGATGAGCTGGTCTGACAATTGTGTGAGTAAAGTAAAACTAAGATTTCTTTTTATAGCAGTCTCAAACTAGACCCATCTACAAGGATAGGTGACAGGAATGGCAAGTTCCAGCACCTCGTCAGATTCTACCAAGAGGGGAGGAACCACTGAGCCTGTTTTCAAGGATTCAGCTGTTTCCATCATTAGACATTTGAGTCTGCTTTAACAAAGGCATCTTCAAGTATAGGCAGAGACAGGTTTAAGAGCAGATGGGCCAAGCTGAGCCCAGATGTCATCATTGCTTGCACAGCTTAACAATTTGGTCTCAGAAATATTCTATATTACAGCTAAACCTGATAATTCCTGGCTTCCCATTCTACTGAGGGAAAAGTCTAACCCTTGCAGAGGCTGCAAATGTTGGTTGCAGAGGTTCTGTTGGGAGGATGACAACTTTGGTCATGCAAGAGCTTTCTTCCATGGTAGCTGTTCCTGGTTTGGATTTTTTTTCTTTTAACCAACAACATTTAACAAACAACAGCAGAAAAAGCCCTCATTTAAAAAAAAAATACTGGATTAACCTCCTGAGAAACTGGCAGAAGAATCTGCCTCTGCCCTCCCTCAAATTATATGTTGTGCTTCCCTGCTGGTACAATAAAATAAAATGAAAAAGAATCTTCTCAATTTTTCTTTCACCAGTGTGTTAGGATATTGTCAGGTCAGCCCTGGTGGTGGGGTAGCAGATGACTAATAGCTGTGGTTTTTAATTAAATGTTATCAGAAGAGGATGATAGATTAGCACCACTACCCCCTACATTTCCCAGAACATTTCAAAATTACTTTTTGAAAAATGGACTTAAAAAGAAGAAAGAAGGGGGAAGCATGAAACAATGGTGGGAATTCCTTGTCCTTGCTGGACTAGAACAAAACCTTTCTGTCTGTCAGAGAAGGAAAAGCTTATTTATTTTTTACAGTTCAACCCAGTGCAGGCTGGCTTGTACCTGGCTGGGATTTCTGCAGCAGGACTGGAGCTCACCCTCACAAGTCCCTGTTACTGCGGGCATTTCTAAAGAGGAAATGTAGACATTTGGATATTTATAGCTGTAACACTTGAAAATGATTAAACATGGGATACTGAGAGCCCTGCATTTCTACTGCCTAGAGGTTTACTGAGAGTAGGTAGGGGAATATCTGAGCCAATGGAAAGAAAAAAAAAATCATTTAAATCCAGAAGTAGTTCATAATTGAAGGCTACCATTTTGTCCCTACATAAAAGAAGAGTTCAGAGTCTGAAATTTTTCTTTATGCAGGCACCAAGATCAAATAATTTCAGTGCATGTGGCAGGATCCTGGTTTTCTGTGGAAAACATGAAAGATGTTCGGTCCTTTCTCTGCTCACCTTTTTGTTACAACTATTAATTATAGCACTCAGGCAGCGAAGACAGAAGAACACAATCTCTAGACCCACCTTTCCCTTAAAAAACAGCTTAAGAATATTTTCATAAAAAAATAAAGACTATTAAAGTAACTAAAATCTTTCAGAGGATTGGGTTTGAATTTTCTTCTCAGAATAGGAACTTAAACTCTTCTTTAGCTTCATTTTAGGTCCCTAAGTGCAATCCTGGGTGCTGCCCAAAATGAACAAGTGATAGGGAGTAGGGATGCAATCTACAAATAAAATGAGCACATCATTAACTTTTTATCATCACTGTTATTTTTATTAGTCAAGGTTTTGTTCTCCCGAAGCTGGGGCATTTGTAAAGACAAAGATGCAAGTAGCTTGTAAGCCAAGCTATAAATATGAGGCACTGCAAAACTGGGCTAGTGCCCAGATAGGTGATTATTTTTTAGAAGAAATTTATTCCTATTTCTCCCTTTCAACCAAAAAGGTGTGCTTAGTTACAGGGAAAAAAAAACCATCTTTCTCCTTATCTATTTTTCTGCACATATCTTTTTTTCCTGAGTTCCTTCCATCTTTGGATATGGCATGCACATCCCACAACACAGATACAATTTCAAAGCAATGGTAATGGATATTAACGTTAAAATGCTGATTTCCCAGTTGCCTTGTTGAAACAAAGACTGAGCTGCAGCACACATGCCAATAAAATCCCACTTTACATATAGTGGTAGGTGAAAATATGACAGAGGTTCCTTTCTCTGCCAGCTTTGTAATTTCTGTCCAAGGAAACTCAAGTGAGATGCAGTTCTCCTACAGATGCTGATTAATTCTTAGGTCCATTTGGAGCGTGCTATTGCATGAAAACAGAAGAACCTGTGGGAGTTGGTATTTCCTTGATTTTTTTTTTTCTCCTGGACCTGCACTGAACACATATTGAGTGCATGAAAATGCCACTTCAGGAGTGAATAAAAGGAAAAAGCTGCTACATTTCTGGAAAAGAGCCTGCGTCAGAGTTTACCTACTTTGCATTAAGGATGGTGACACAAACAGAGGGGTCTTGTGCTCCTGTCAGGGTGCCCTATGGCCAGTGACAGAAACATGGGCAGTTCTAAATTAAAAGAACATTTCTGTATTAATTTATCACTCTGGTATACACAGGGCTAAGTATTTTCCAGAAGCCGCTACTGACCCTCAGAGAGCTGACGGAGCTTAAACCGTTGTGAAAGAAATACAGTTGCTTTCCTGATGTGATGCATTTGGCCTCATGAAAGGGCATTTTGTTTAGGTAGTGCACAGAAATCTTAGAAAGTGCCTACAGACACAGACACAGTCCCTGGGGCAAAGCAGCAAACCTGAGCAGAGAAAGCATCATAAATCATGGGGCTTAATGTGCAGCTCATAAATCCTGTGTTTGTAGGGAGCTCTGATAAGGCAGGATGATGTCGGAGCACTTTTACTCCACATAATATAGCATGTGGCATTTACATCCACACAGCAGTGAAATGAGCTGAGATTTGCATCTCATTTTTCACTCCCCTATGCTATGGGTGGGGCAGATTCTGATCATGACTACAGGGGGTGTAAATAAGAGAAAGGCCCCTGGTTTCACAAGAGTGACTCCAAATGTAAATCCTCATATCTGGGATGGGGAATAGAGTCTGAATTATGTTCATTTACATGAGATAATCATATCAGCCTGTGAATCTGTAAGTCAAACATCTGTGCTTGTTACTCACAGTAATTTGTATGTATACATATGAATGCTTATTTGATATTTGCATATCATATATTTGCATATTTTGAAGGCAAAATGTGAGACACACCAACCAGCTTTCACATGCCTTGGTCTGTCTGAGTTGATACTAAATGATGGCTGGATGCTGCTTAGATAACAAGTCTGATAGCCAAAGAAACCCAGGTTTTCCCAAGCAGTCTGTGCATAACTCCTCAGGACTTAGATGCCCTTCCTAATGGCAATGTTTGCAATACCTGTGGGGTTTGCATCCTTCAGTTAAAGTGAACATCCTACCTAATATTTGAAATAAATCTTCCTAGATATCTTCTTTCCCTCAAAGTTTTAACCTGCAGAGAAAGGAAATGAAAGACCATTATTACTGTATTTTCTGCAACCTTAGGAAAATTATAATGAAAAATCTCTCTGTTCAAGGCAAGGTGCATCCATGGGATCCACTGAAATGAAAAGATGTTGCATTGTGCTCTCCTTAAGTGGCAAACCCCCAGGTTTTTCTTGACTCCCAGCATTCCTGATGGTGATTCAGAGTGCTCTGTGATCTTTATCAGCCCTGTGGATGCCACAGAATCACAGAATGTTTTGGGTTGGAAGGGACCTAAAAGACCATCTAGTTCCAGTCTAGATGTTCTGTTCCTGGGCAGGGACACCACCCCCTAGATTAGGTCACTCAGAGACCCATCCAACCTTGAACACTTACAGGGATGGGACATGCACAAAAATGTGAGAAAATCCATGTATCCCTCAGACTTGCTCTGTACTTACATCAATGTAAGTCAATAGATTTTGACCCCAGGGACTGGTTGTGGGAAAAATAGTCTAGCTGGAATCGTGCAGGCTAGACAAGTAATCAAATATCCTACCTTCTTCATTCTTTCTTCCTGCTTGGACATAGGCAGACTTATTAAATAATCCCTCTATATTAAATTTCTCTTTCATTTTGTGGGCATCATATGAATAGCTGTGCTTTCAGGACATAACTGGAAGAGTGGCTATGAAGCTGATTAATTTTCCTTATCCATTTTAATGTGATAACCACAAAAAGCAGTAGATGCTTTCTATTTTGCCAGTACAACAAGCAGTAGCATATGTTTACTGCACAATAATTTATTCTAACAGAGGAAGATGATATTTCCCTAATGATGCATATTTCTGAGAAAAAATGAAGTGTCTCTCCCTTTAAATCTTTTCCTTTTCTCATCTCTTTTGGATGAGAAGTTATTGCTGTCTTTTATCTGTCTCAGATGGATCCAACAAAGTTACTATAAAGGCTCCAACTCTCTGTGTTCTCAATGAGCCCAGCAATGACCTCTTCTCCTTGTAGCATCCAGTGTTTCACTTGTACTTTTTATTTATCTCCTGCAGCAAGCTGTTATGTAAAGTTTTGTGGTTTGAGTGGGGGTCTTTATCTACAGAGCTGGTTGCCTTTAAAGACAACTCACTCCAAAGTGTGGCTCTAACTGCCACACAATAGTCCACACAGAAGTGGAAGCTACATCACAAATCTGCAAATGTATGTTTTGTATTGCTTCTTTCCTGTGTCTGGAAGTTTTTTTCCGAATTTTGAAATGGGCGGTGTTTTGTTGTTGTTGTTTTAAGAAGAAACAAATCATTGAATCCCTGGGGCTCTCACTTCATCCTGGTTTCTGAATGGTCCTGACAAAAATCATATAGAAAACCTCTTTGATCTCATATTCTTCATTTGAAAAGGAAGGATGCTTGTTAGCAAATTGTCTGAACGCTAAAGTTCTGACCAAATTCTTGAAACATTGTAGCAAATATACTAGAAGAATGCCACTCCTGGAAAAACACTCAGTGGCAGTTTGTAGGGAACAGATGTCAGCTGTGCTTTGGTGAGCTGAGCTTCAGCCTGGAATATTATTTCCTCGTGAAATCAAATATGCTACAAATGAAAAGAAACCCGTAAACAACCAAAACCTGAGGGCACTCTGCACCCCTCATCTAGGGAGAAGCCTCTTCTAATTGAGTGGAAGAGTTATTTGCGTCTCTGTGTCAAGTTCTTCATCCTGAGAACTAGAGCCACCAAAGGAAGGACATGGACACAGTGGTGAGGCTGCAGATACAGAGAGCCAATCTCTGTTTCATGTCACAGTTTTTTATTATTAACTCACTGAGGGGTTGCTGTACCTGCTGCCTGCTCTGCTCTGCTCTGCAAGGCTGCCCATTGCTGCCTGCTGGCCCCAACACTGCTGCTGTCTCATTTCCTCTAGGAATCACCCACTAACACCCCTCTCCTCCATACAGGAGATCATGACCAGGTTGCTCCACTCCATAGCATGCACAAGGTATCCAAAGCATCCATCCCACTTCCTTTTTCTCCCCTTCTTGTTCCAAACACTGGGAACAATGCCTTAACTTAGGCGTAGTTTCTGGCCCGGGTTCTTCACACTGTTGCAGTAATAAACTTTAAATCTCTCTGTGCTATTGCCTTTTTTTTTAGGAGAAATGCTTCTTCAACACAATAAAATAACATCTGTGAAATAGATTTCAGTCTTCTCTAGGGTCTCTTTCATTTCTTCCCACTGTTCTCCATTACGGTGTTCTTTCTTTTGGACTCCCCTCCTCTTGGGAATCATTTAGAGATAGAGAGGCATCTCCTTTCTCTTCCACAAGCTCTTAAAAGTTTAAATCATTGTTTGTTGCTGGGAAACAATATTTGTTTTCTTTGTCCAGTGAGGGGCCAGTACCTAGTTCAGGCTGCTGGCATCTCAGAGTGTTAGGAGTCATTGTGAAGGCCTTTTTGGCAATGCTGGGTACAGAATGCAGCAGCCCCACGGTATGGTGGGGACAAGGCTGGTTGCACTGGTGCCCTCAGCTCATGGTGGTGGGCCAGGCAATGCATCACACAGGCCAGAGCTGTCCTTAAGCTTGGAAAGACACCAGGGAAATGCCAAGAAATGCAATGGGAGGGAGAACGACCCACTGGAGAGCTCACAGTGCTTATCTGAAGGAGGGAGAGAGCTTTATGTGGAGCCTTTGTGACTCTTCCAGGCTGCTGGCACTGACTGACTCCTGGTCTATACAGCCCAGTGCAAACCCCTATGATGGGACCTGGATCCCTCCTGGAGTTCTGAGTAGCTGCATTTTGTGTATCAGGCTTTATTTATTTGGGGAATTTTATTCTCTTTCTCTCCCCTTGCTTGCAGAGGTGCTAAGTATTAAAATAACAGCGACGAAGGGGAGAATTCACATCTTGACATTTCTCAGTGAAAGTCTGCCAGACATTTAATAAACTGTTTTATGTTGAAAACATTTGAAGAATGACTCTGCAAACAGTGATAATACTTACTCGTTAAGCTTTCAAACAGCCTGGCCTGACAGCCTTAACCTTTGCACCGTGCAAGTGAAAACATAAGGCACAAGTAAAACCCCTTCCTGCAGTAACTCCAGTGGGCTGGGTAGTGGATTACACCAGGTATGAATTTACCCCCTGGCATTTGGTTCATTTCTAACAGCAAGTCATCATGGCTTGGTTTGAACCCCAGTGCCTGATATAAGACTCCCAATAGAGTTAATTACTCAGCTCTTTACAATAATCCATCGCCCAGTCAACCCACAAAACATTTCGTCACAGTAGCAGCCTGAATGTTCAGTTAAGGGACCAATTAATCAAGCTGGCATTAAAAAAAGTTATAAAACCGCATTTTATAATAGTGTAAAACATCAGTGTATTAATTTGAGTTGCATTTGGCATACATAGACATGCACACACAGTATCTATACAGCTTGATTTATTACATTTAAAACTGAATGGCTTTGGAAATCAATTTTATTAGCCTTCATTATTTTAAAGCATAAAATAAAATGAAGGCATTACTTAATAATGGCTTTTAAATGCCAGATAAAGATGCCCAAAGGGGAAATATAGAAACCCTAGTGCATTGTATATTGTTCTCTTTTTTTTTTTCATGGACTAGCTCAGTGATCTGGAAAAAGAAATTATGTGAATTAAGGACTGTGTAAAGAGATGAAGTTGCAGGTATTGCCATTTGTCCAGTGTGTTTGGGAATGAATGGAAGTGATTCCTTTTTCCCCAGCATGCTTTCGATCAGAAAACATAAATAGGTGGCATCTGTCTCATTTCCCGACAGCACTCACAACTAAAAGAGAAACTGAATGAGAAGTTGTCTTTTAAGAGACAAGAGCAAATCCCTTCTTTTTATTTGCAGCTGTTTTTCTATCCAGAGTTATACTGGGGGGAGGGGGAGCAGAGAGTGGAAAGGGATAGATTAGAAATTAATGGAACAGAGATAAAAGTATTGCACCACTGAGAAACTCCTCCACAAGCCTTTCCCAGAGGCAGGTAATGAGATCCCTCTCCACCTGTGCAGGGGGGAGGCCAAAAGCAGAGATTTGCTGGCGGTTTGTGAGGTGGGCAGCATTTCACTTCCAAGGAGCTGATGCACAGGAGCAGCTACCAGTGGAGGTCACCATGTCTGGACAAGTGCGTGGCACTCACAGGAAGGTCTTGCCCTGCCAGTGAGCATGGCCTGGGGGCTGAGGTGCCAAGGTGGCTGCTGGCCATACTCTGCAGCTCCTGCCTTTGTCCTCTGCCCGTGTTGGCTTCCTCCACTGGAGGTGAGGAATGTGCTGTGTCTGGGAACTGCTCATTAGTAGAGATGTTAGACTGGGAAAGGACTTTCCCCAGAAAGGTTCACTGCATTTTTCTGGGTTATTTATTAGAAACAAAAAGAAGCAAAACATTTTCAATTATTAAAACTTTAAACATGCACACACAGAGATATAAACATAAATATATGTGTATATATATTTGCCTAGGAAAACATCATTATATATGCTTCCAGAGGAAAGTTTTAAGCACTCACCGGTCTTAAGGAACCCCTACTTTTGAGATCTGCAGCACATAACTTGCAACTAGTGCTGAGGTGGTTTGGCTCAGGAGCGAGCTCAGAGGCAGTGTAAGACAGCTTGACAGGGCTTGGTGCTGACAGAGACATTGCAGCCAGAGGCAGGTATACAGCCATGAAAAAATGGTGGTTATGGATTTGCTGGTGAAACTCATAATATCAATGTCCTGTTAAGAACTCTCAATGTTTGAAGGACTTTAAAAGGCAGAAATGGGGAGTTCTCTGATAGACCTGCTGAAGTTTTTTTTTCAAAAGCAGCATTTGAAGAGGCTCACCTGCTTTTGCCTCAGCAAGCTCCAAGGGCTGGAGCTCTGCAGGAGAGTCTGGACTTTAGGTCAAGAACAGTGCCCACTTTATTCTGTCTGTTGAATTCTGGTGGACTTACATTAGTAAGATTGTAACAAGGAGCATGGCAGGGCTGTGGGTGCTGACAAACAGGACCTCGGTGAAACCCAAACTCTGCCTTCCCCAAGTGTATACAGGAGGCAGCTTCCCTGGGTACACTGTGATTTAACCCTGAGAAAGATCTGCTGCCTTCAGTTCCTCTAAGCTTCCTTCCTTTTGCCTCAGGTTCAGTTTCTCAAATTGTGTATTTTTATTTTTTTTTTTGGTGGGGGGAGGGAAAAGAGGGCTCTCTCTTCTAGATTCCTTCTTCAAGTTTTTTTGTTCAGTGGGTTTTTAAATTTGATTTTGGGTTTTTTGTTTTGTTTTGTTTTGTTTTTTAAATTTTTTGAGAAGGCATAATCACAGGATCTCATCTGGACTTTCTTGTGCTAAGACGTTAATCTGCATTGCATGTTTCAGAGTAAATAGTGCTGGAGTGAGTGTAAGCTCTCCCCATCCATATTTAACTCACTTAGCTCCTCTCAGCAAACAGAGATGACATTTTTGTTCACAAAAGAAGGCACAAAAGAAGTAGAGAGGCTCATTCTGGGAGGGTTTTTGTGTTTTCAAAATTCCCCTACTATTTTATAAAATGAAGACAAGAAGACAAGTCCAGCTGGGCTTCAAATACCAATCAACATGGTTGTTAGCTAAGGGGCATCATCAGTCCCTCTGGGATGGAGTCAGAGGACAAAGTGATTTAGGGGAAATTGGAGCAAATAAACTTTCCAGATAGGATTTATTAAAATTATCCCTCCTTTACTTTAATCTTGCTGTTTAATTTTCATCCTAGCTCACCAGAGTACTAGAGTAGCTGCTACCTACTATGCTGACTGGTGCTGCTTAAGCTCCAGTGATAGCTGGGCAAAGCCATCTGACATTATAACTGGTGTGATGGGTTCACTTCACAGTGCTGGGAACTGCCTTACCAGGCCACTCCAGGTGTGGCTCTAGGTGGCATCACCTTACCCTAAGGAGGCACTCTTTTCCAGCTAAAGTGACTCCTCTCCAAGGAAAAGGCTCTTGGTGTTCCTCAGCTGGGAAAGTGTCTCTTGGCTCCAGGAACAGTCCAGGACCATGAGGAGACACAAAGCTGGCTGGGAAGGAAAGGGAAAGGGCAAGTCTGATGTCTGTGGGCAGTCACTCCTTCTCCCAAGTAGCATCCCTCCCACAAGAACAGGAGCAGCAGGCTCAGCTCTGCAAATCTCCTATTCCATTTTTATCCTTTTCCCTTTCTCACCTTCTTTTGAGAAACACAGAAGATCTTTTGAGATCACAGGAAAGGATCCTGGCATCCATGATTTGACAACATTCAGCTTTGCATATACATCTGAGAAATCTTCTGGATGTCCTGCAGAACACAGGATATTTGGGCTTACTGGGAGTGGCCCTGGGATCTCAGCCTTGACTTGTCTTCTGCAGCTGCTCTGCAAGCACAACCAAAGCTGCCAAAGCTGGTCTTTGATAATCCTGTTGGCAGCACAGGCCATGGAAAACTTGTCTAAGCACAGGTGATGGCCATGTGTGGCTGAGTGCAAGCAGAAGAGAGTGTTCCTGGGATTGCAGGTGGCTCTGCACAAGCTGTTTGGCCTCCAGCTCCCTTGGAAAAAATCCTTGTCTTCTCTGAGGGCTCTGCTCTGCCTGTGTAACCCCAAAGAGCTGAAATTTATTCCTCCTGAATCCTGTAAAAGCTCGAGCCCATGAAATGAGCTGAAATTAGACTCTGGCTGCAAAACACAGTGCCGGACATGAATTCTCTTAAAGTTTGGTGTATTCAATGCTGGGAATTTGCTTCCACCCACGCCAGAGGTAACGGGATTAGCTGTGAAGCCCTGATCCCACTCCCTAACCTTCCCAGAGCTCAGGGCAGCCTGGGTTCCTGGTCTGAGCTTCAGCCCTCTGCAGCTGAAAGTGTTTAAATAGGAATGTCCATCACCCAGTGTGAATAAAAGCGAAAGTGGCCCTTTCAAAAGAGAGCGATGACTTGATCAAAATGCTGCTTTGTCATATCTGTTTCATAAAAATTTGCCCCCTCTGGGCCAATCCAGCTTGATGTCAATAGTGAACGCCAACCACAGCCTTGTCTTGGTGAGCGCCACACAAAGCCTTAATTTCACAGCCTTCAAACAACAGTGAAAAATCACCAGGAACTTTCTCCTCGGATCTGGGATCTCCCTAGCAACCGCAGGCCAAGCATACTGTAATTCAATTTATGCCTTGAACTCCTTCAGGAGCCTCTTCTTTAAAATCTGTCACAGTCAACGTGCCTTGGGAAACTATTATAAGCGCCTGAACCTTTGACCAGCAGAGAAAGTAAAGCGTTAGTATAAATCTCGTAAGCATGTTTGGTCTGTTTTTATGTTGGGCGTATGGTACATTTAACATTCATCCCACAGCCTCCACCTCCTTTCTGCTTGGGAAATGCACCCTGCATCTGTCATACTGTCTGTGCTGAAACCGGGCCGGCCATCCCTGAAAGGAGGCGCGGGGGAAATGCCTCCGCTCGGCCAGAAGAATTGCTTTATGTGGAAATGCACTGACATGGCCCTCGGCTCGTTGGGAGACGGGGGTGTCATGGGAAAGATAAGCAGGAGTGACCTGGCAGGTTTGTGAATGTCTCAATCGGGGACTGAAGTGGGTTTAACAAAAGAGTGAAAGCTTAGCAGGAAAACACAAATGATAATGAACTGCTCACT